>NW_015150458.1:2573722-2575674 GCF_000732505.1 Cyprinodon variegatus | reverse complement strand
TTTTGAATTTGTTGAATGAAGCCAGTATATAAGGAGGAGATGTATACATGTATAGGGATCTTATGTAGATACCAATAATTTAATAGTTTAGTGATATGTTCATCTTAAAGCAGAAGACAAAAGCCTTTAATGTATTCTTTATGACAAACAGTTTTGGAAATGAACATGTCAGACAGTCAAATGAAAAGCAAATTTTAAGGGTTTTGGACAAAATCAGAGCACTGTTTTTGGCATAAGCCATCTTTTGTAGTGAAGTTTATCCGAACAGCAGCTTCTATCGTGCTGAGGGGAAAGGTTAGATAAGCTAATCACGAAGGCCAGCTCTGTGCTAGGCTGCATGCTGAACATAGTGCAGATGGTGGGAAACAGAAGGAATCTAGCCAAATAACATAACTGTTGGACAATTTCCTCCACCCCATGCATGAACCTTTTTCAGAACTGGACAGCTCCGTCCCTGAAAGACTGCATCTCCCCAAGCATATTCCGTAAAGATTTTTAAACACCCTTTTCAATTTCACATGTATTTAATTTGAGTTGCTATTTTTAACAACTGTTCAAATTTTTTTTTTCCCTGTTTTTTTTTTATATCTAGCTGCTGACAAGTTTAATCTTTCCCAATGTGGGACAATAAGGGATTATTTCAAGTGTTAACAAGCAAAACAAAACAAAATCTATGGGCATCCTGTGACACATAAAAGTCAGGAATGTACAGAGATTTAGAGGTTTCTCTAATGTAACAGAAAATTAAAACCCATAAAACTTAAGTATATGGAATTTTGCAATGGTTCAAAACTTCTCAGATGCCGGAAAACTGCCTGCTAACCTAATCTTTATCTAACAAAGCATTAAAACACCTACTGATATATTAATACGGAGAGACCTACTTTCAGTGTTTTTTTTTACCATGTAACAGAGATGTCACTAGGTGTTAGGAAGGGGATTGGTTAGCCCCCAGGAAATGCACAGTATGTGAACAAATATAATGGGTGGCACAACATGTCTAAAAGAAATCTTACTTGTGTAAATGTATAATTTTGTGTTTACTGGTGTTCTCATTAATTATTATTTTTTTATTACTTGGGTGCTATAAAACACTTAAGTGTGACAGAAATGTAACAGAAATAAAAATAAAAAAAAATCAGAAAGAAAGCAAACACATTCATACCCACTGCATCTGCCTTGGTTATCTCCACTTTAAAATAATTGCTCTCCTAAATAGAAGACCAATGTTTATAAGTCTGGTATTGTGCAGATCAACCCCCTTTTCACTGAAAGCCCCAGGCTTTGTGTTACCCAGCTAACAGGAATCCCGACTAATTTTTCCAGTACTCTGAAAGGCACTGGGGAAATCATGCAAATCAACATAGTGATGTGAAAAAATGTAAACATATGAAAGCACCAAATGTTTGAGCGTGGTCATGAACACAGTGTAACACACTGTGGGTGCAAACGCATGTTTAGAACAAACTTTCCCTCCTCCTGCTGCTAGATATAATAAGAACATGTAAGAACTGGCCACTTAGTCTGACTACAGTCCATGTCCAAGAGCTCTTATTGTCTTATGGCCTCCAGCACTGACGCTGCAGCTGGTCTTATCAGTGGTTTGTCGGGTGGTCTGATCCACTACAATCGTTGTGGTCCTTCAGCCTCCAGGTGCAAACTACATAGGGGGGCAGAGGATCTAGTTTGAGTAATGGAACTGGACCTGTGTTGTAGGAAAACAGATTGTCCTCTTAAAAACCAACCTGAAGCAAAACCTTGCAACAAACATTCTACCTTCCTTGCCCCACTAATCCCCAGTAAGGGACTAAATGAAGGCTGAATAATATGGCAAAATGAAAATAAAGTTTAACATTTATACTGTTAAACATTTATTTGGAAGTATCACAAAAAATAGCAAAATTGAATCATCTTACCAAGTTTTGCAAATATTTTTGTACGCTTGTTCATTT
>NW_015150458.1:2543280-2572020 GCF_000732505.1 Cyprinodon variegatus | reverse complement strand
TTTTTATTCTCAAAAATAATAGGTCTTTTTGAACAGCAGTAATAAAGGCATTCTTGAGAATAGGCATGTCATAGTATTACATTAGTTTTACGTGATGTCAACCACAAATGCAGAAAATTCAGATCTCTAGCTACAACAGTTGCAGAGCTTGGGGCTGGGGCTTGTAACTTTTGGTGTCACCAGCGTCTCCAAATCTCTCCAAATGTGCCAAATGCTTTTACTCAACTATTTGGCCCAGAGAATAACACTGAAGCATGTTGATGACCAGCAAGTATTTTTTCCAGAATCAGTGTATATAACGAAATGTAAATTTTTTACTACTACAATAACATAAAATCTATACAAAATAGTGAAACTGCTGCTTTTCAAGCTAATATACGCTCCAGTACCTTTTCTGGGCTGTATTTAGTTTTACTGGCTTTATTGATCTCACATTGGAGAAATTTACCTCTGCATTTAACTCATCCTTTTGGGGAGCAGTGGGCTGTCATCGTGGGGCACCTGGGTAACAGCATTGGGTTAAGGGTCTTGCTCAGAGACCCAGAGTGGCAGTCTGTGGGGCTCGAAACTCAGAACCTTAGGATTCCAAGCTCTATGCCTTAATTACTCGGCCGCTACTCCCCACCTAAAAATGTATTTCTTCATTCAACCCATCCGTTTGGGGAGCAGTGGGCTGTCATTGTGTGGCACCTGAGGAGCAGTGTGTTTTTAAGGATTTGTCAGCAGGAGCCCAGAGTGGAGATTGAAATGGGTACTTGCAAACTTCTCAGAGCACAAGTGCACTGCTCCAATGCTCTAGGCCGATACTCCCCTCAAACGTTGGTAGAACTGGTTAAATAAATTTTTTTTTTTCCTGATTTATTGTTCTATTTAAAGCCTACAAAATCACTACTATAGTGCAATGATGCAGTCTTTCTTGGGTCTAAGTTGCTCCACAACGAAAAAGCTCTCAGTGTAACAGGGTGTCTGGGAAATGCATTGTTACTTCATCCACAGTAGTGGAACAGAGGGGTTAGCCTTTAAGTTTATATGGAAAGCCATTGCAGTTTTGTCGCAGTCTTTCTGGTTTTTAATTGATTGAACAATTATGGCTTGCAAATCGTAGTTTGAAATTATCCACAACTCTATCCTTGTCCTGTGTGCTAAGTTCCCCGATCTTTATTTTGATTTTGCCTAATGGTGTGTTTCACAAACATCTCATGTCTTTGCAGAACATAAATTTACAATATAAAAACTGCTAATCTTCACTGGGCACACTAGACCTGTACTCATTCCATCACAGGGTAACAAAAAAAGATATACGAGACAAATCAGAATCAAGTTTATTGCCAAGTTTATTTGCATTTGCAAAGAATTTGACTTGGTGTTTATGGTGCAGACAAAATAGCTACACATACAGAATATATAGCTATATACAATATGAAACATACAATATACTATATGCAATATATGGTACACAGCTGCCCTGTGATGGACTGGCAACCTGTCCAGGGTGTACCCCGCCTCTTTCCTGTAGATAGCGGGAGATAGGCACCAGCACCTGTCACGACCCCACACGGGATAAAGCGTGTCAGATAATGGATGGATGATACATGGTACACAGCTATATACCATATACACAGTAGACTGTACGTTAATGTAACCCAGAAGGTCTGAAGATGCTGCGTTGGTGTAGCTTGTAGGTCCTGAACGGGGGAAGGAGAGAGGCACTGTCAAATGTCATAGGGGCCTCAGGGTCTTGTTGATAAGGCTGGTAGTGGGTGGAGGAAACTGTACTTGTGGCGTGAGGTTTTGGTTCTGATGGACCAAAGCCCACGACCAGAGGAAGTGTCTGAAATAGTTTGTGGCTGGGGTGAGTCCTGGAGGTGTACAGATCCTGGAGAGATGGAAGATTGCAGCCAATCACCTTCTCTGCAGACCGGATGACATGCTGCCCTTGTCCTTGGTGGTGGCACTAGTATAGCAGATGAATTATGGAGTAGGTGAGGATGGACTCAATGATAGAGGAGTAAAAGTGCACCATCATTGTCCTTGGCTGATTGAACTTTTTCAGCTGCCGCAGGACGTACATCCTCTGCTGGCCTTCTTGGTGAGGGAGTTTATTGATCAGGTCCCAATTTAGGTCCTGTGAGATGATGGTTCCCAGGAAGCGATGTCAATGACTCCACAGTGTCAATTGTGGAGTCACAAAGGGTAATGAGGATAGCTGGGACTGAGTTCTTCCACAACTATCTCCACTTTTTTTAGAGCCCTAAGCTCCAGGTTGTTCTACCTGCACCAGGTCGCCACATGGTCAGCTTCCCACCTGTAGGCGGACTTGTCACAATCAGAGAGTCCCGTGAGAGTGGCGTTGTCCACAAACTTCTGGAATCTACCTGCAGCTGGAGTCAAGCACACTCAGTTGAGTTTCTCGTGAAGCAGAGCTAGGATTATTGTATTGGTGGTATCCTGGTGTAGGTACCTCGTGTATGGAAAGAGGTGGTTGGAGGGGAGGAGGGGTGGGTTTTTAAGGTGGGTATTGTATGAGATGGGGAAGGTGTCATGGGGGTGGTTGCAGGACTGTCCCTGCCATGCCAAGTTAATCTAACAATCATGAGGTTTCAAAAGAACTGTTGCATGCATAAGGAGAACACATACTGCAGAAGGCAAAATCAAACCTGGGACCTTTTTGCTGCACAACTTTAGGCCTAACCTCTATTGTCCCTTGCAGCCTTTTCACAGTACATGTGCATTTATCCAGCTCCAAATGAACAAAGATAGCCATTGATGAATAATAAAGGGACTCCCAAAGGCCATTGGTTGCTGTGGATTTTATCATTTGTTGATTTATATGCAACAAATTCTGGACCTGATCTAGATAAAATTAACTTAACTAATGAAAAGGCTTCCACTATTACAAATATGATTATCTGATATTTATGGTTGTCAGATGTTTTCTCTTTTTCTTTAAGTTCTCAGTTCTTGTATATTTAACCACATGTAGTTAAAAAGACGACGGTTGGACTAAAATCTTGACTGTAAATGTATACCCACTTTAAAAGGGAGCTGTTGTCACAGTGACAAAAAAATAGTTATTTGTATAAGATACTTGATCCATTTTTTTACCAACTCACTTTTTGCCTCAAAGGTTTTGCTCATTTGTGGCTTCCTGTCCTCACTCTCTTCTAACCACTTGATGTATTTGCAACACATTAAATTAGCTCTTGTTACTTTAGGGAGGTTTGAGAACTTTTTTTCCCTCTTGTTTATTGAACTGTTCTCTTCCTCTGCTTTTATTCAAGTTGTATTTAGTAACAGAATGTGCAAGAAGCTAAAGCTGATGTAATACACAATGAAGACTGACTGCTTATATTTTTATGTGTTCTATTCTTTGTAAAACAAATCTTAGTTCCTTTTCTACCTCATTTTTTAAAAACCTTTTAATGTCCTCAACTAATTTCTATAAAATGGGCAACTATAAAATTATATGATTTCTACCAATAATATTTAGAGCATTGTGGATCATTTTCTTCTTGGTGTGGAGTTTAGGACTTGTAGTGAATTTGTTATGACTTTTCTGCAAAACAGATTAACATTACTGCTGAAAGCAGATAACATAAAAATGTAGACTTTGCTATACTTAAAGAATTTAATACATTTTTTTGTGCTGAGACAAGGGTGTATGTAAACAGTAAAATTAGATGTATATTGAGATGCAGTTGCTGATTAAGATTCACAGTCATCTAGGTCAGTCTCGGACTGGTAATCTGCGATACCGGGCACATGCCTGGTGGCCCGGGCCTAATTTCAGCATGCGAGGGCCGGCCCTCGTTAAATCATACCGGCCCACTTACTCTCCGGCCGAAGCACCTACCTGTGACAGTAAATAACTCAAGGAGCTCAAGAATCAATACATGTTGTTAACTACCTAAATGATGCATGCAGTATATATAGTCCTTCCTTGTCATGCATGTCCTTGTGACGGTTAGCATGTGGTGTAATATTATATTTCTTCAAACTGTAAAATCCTATTTCTTCAAACTGTTAAATCCTTGCAACAAACTAAATTATAATAAAACTAAAATGCTTTCTTCAAACCAAACTACGATTTTCCTCTAATATTTGGCGAATTTATGTTTGAATATTTTGCAAGAGTATGTTGCATCTAAAGACTAACGTTTCCCATCTTACGTGCATTGTTGCCAGGTTGGGATGTTTCCCAAAAAATTTAGGATGGCCGTCTATGGGTAAGAATTGTTTTTCTTTTGATTTATGGCCTAAGAGATCAATATACTTTGTTTCAAATTGGGTAATTCAATAAAATTTTTGGGCTGGAAAACGTGAGTCAGTAACATCTGGCAACCCTGCTGATGTGGTGCGTGGTGACGTTACGCAGTAGCAGTCACTGTCGTGTCCATGTTAATACCCATAGCCAGTAAAACGACATTTAGAAGTCTTGGTGAATGATGTAGTGTGATGCTTAAAGATAGATTGGTTAATCCAGACACACGTGCATGATTGTGCTTCTAATTTTCCTTTTTTCGGGAGTCGGGTTCATAAGTGGGCCGGTGTAGATTGAAACATGCCAGGGCCGAAAATCGATCCCAGTCCAAGCCTGATCCAGGTAATAGTCATTTCAGAAAAATGTAAAAAAAAAATAAAAAAACAATCCACTGGACTTTGTTTCCAAGTTTGAAGGAGTTTCGCTACCCATCCAGGAAGCTTTTTCAATACAAAATATCAGAAATAGCATTGAGTTTGAGACTTTATAGAGTGGATCAAAAACAAAGCCTAGTTTTGTCTTGGAAGACAAAATCTGAACTGGACGAACGGGTCCGCCCCTTTGGAATGGGGGTCGTTCTGTCTCTTTGTTAGCCTGTAATACCCGATACCTGTCTATGTCTCTGAAAGGGGTGTTGTTAAAGGGAATTTTTGGCCCGGTTGAATAGCCAAGGTGGTCTGTTCCCCTGTAAGGGGGTGGGGAGTTGAGATGATAGTGGTAAGGAATCAACTCAATAATTTTGTTACTTAAACAGTATTGTGTTAACATTTACTTCAGTCACATGCCATATAGAACATTGTTGTTCTAAAGAATATCAATATGAGCAATTAAGTTTTTTTTTGTTTTTTTTTTAGGTAATTTCAAGCTCTCCCTTCTTTCCTGTTTCTCAACTTTTCAGTATCGTCTTTTACATCATTGCCACGATTTATTTATCTTTCAAGCTGCATCTCATTATGTCCTGCTTTACAGCGCGTGACCGACTGATTGACAGGAGCATGAGAAAAAGACCATTTAGTAGACCATAGCAAATCTTATTACTTGTCCTCTGCAACCTCTAATATTGATTGTGTTGATGCAGTTTCATGTCTTCCATCTGCTCTAACTTCCTGGCGATAGACTGCACCCTTCATAAGAGAACAGCTTAAGCTGTTTTGTTTTAAATAAATACGGTTGCTGTATGTATTTTTTATTTTGCATACATTTGTCTGAAATAAAGATTTGTCAAGAATTTTATTTAACCTCAATTCCACTGATCCATTTCATCTGTATCAAACAGAACCTTTTATCTCAAAAAGAGTATGATTTTTAAAAGCATCTTTTGCATCCTTTTCATTTAATAATGGAACAGCTGACAGAAGTAAACATTGGCCAATAGGGTTGATTCCCATTAGTGTTGCACCGATACCGATACCAGTATCGTATGGGGCCCCGATACTGCCCTAAAATGGTGGTATCGGTATCGGCGAGTACCAACAAATAGAGCACCGATACCATTTTGAGAGCCATAAGTTTATTTAACTATTGTCACCCATTCCAGGTAGGCAATAAAAAGTTCTACTGGATTCACTTTGTATTAGATTTTTTCCTGCTTCACAAAGGTAGGCAGCAGCTTGACAAAGCCATGATGGCAATAATTTTACATTATTATGGTATCGGTATCGGCCTATACTGCACAGCCAGGTATCGGGGCCAAAAAAATGGCATCGGCGCAACACTAATTCCCATAATGAACACCTTAAAGAACAAGGACACAAGGTATTTAAATACCTATGACAATATAAGCAAGGTAAAAGTATTTAATTATAATGCTCCTCCATTGTGTAAGAACAGCTGCAACCATGGTTCCCATTATCATAAACGTATTGTTTGAAAAGCTGCCACATATAAAAGCGTAGTGTTGGAACATACAGATGTATAGGGTAGTATGAACACAGTTGCCTAAGCCTGTAATTGGAGAGTGCAAGTTTAATAGATAAAGCCTGTTCTTTTCAAGTACCCATTTGCTTACTGAAGAGCCCACAACACAAATGAAACATGATGTCAGAAGATGGAGTTGAGGAGAAACTTGGACATTAACAGCGAATTGTAGAGGATTGACTGAAAACGTCTGATGCTAGTCCGGAGAGAACATAGCTAGTTAAGTCAACCGAGGATTGTTAGCCTGTTTTCCACGAGAGAAAAAGAGCATAACAAATCCAAAGATGCATGCGCTACAACCACCACCCAATCTGCAGCTGACAGGTAATGTGGCGTAGAACTGGAGGAAGTTTAAGCAACACTTTTAATTGAATGTATCAGCCATCAGTGCCGACGATAAACCTGCAAAAGTGAAAGCATCAGTGTTCCTACATGTAGTGAGCAAAGAAGCGCTAGAAGTGTATAACACCTTTCAGTTTGGCGCTGACGGTGACAAAATCAATTTGGACAAAATAATAGAGAAGTTTGATGATTACTGTATTCCAAAAATAAACGTCATTTTTGAAAGGCAAAGATTCTTTACATGTGTTCAGAAAACGGGATAGACCATTGATCAGTATGTAACTGAACAGAGGAACAGAAGCAAGGATTCACAGACGAGTTGATAAAAGACAGGCTTGTTTGTGGAATTCCAGATAACAGTGTACGAGAAAGGCTACTGAAAGAGGAAAAGTTTTATTTAGAGAGAGCACTGACACTCTGCAAAGCATACAGAATGTAAGCAAAAGCACTGGTCGGTGCTAGTTGCAACGTCAATGCAGTGAGGAGAGAGGAACGAGGAGAAGTCAGGAAGAAAAGCGGCGCTCCCGATGTCAACAGTGAAACAAAACCAGCGCACAGAGACGTGCAAGGAAAGGCATGCAGTCGATGTGGCACACAGTATCCTCCCAAGAAATGGCCCGCATATGGTAAAATGTGTAATAATTGCAACAACAAAAAAAACAGTATGCAAGGCAGTGCAACAGTCAGGCACTACAGAGCATACTGCATACAGTGAATGAGAATGACTCTGAGGAATTCTATGTGGATTTTGTAACAGAAGAAAACACGGACAAATAAAATTGGATGATGCACTTAAAAGTGAATGACACAAACATTGTGAAGCAAATGTGATTTCAGAGACTGTGTTTAACAAAATCAGACCAAGATGAAAATTACATGCAACAAAAGTAAAAGTGAGTGGAAAATCCGAAGCACCAATATCTGTTAAAGGAAAATGCAAGGTCAAAGTGACACACAAAGGAAAATGCAGATACACAGTATGATGAGCTGATGGAAGATTACAAGGATCTGTTTCAGGGTTTAGGCTGCCTTCCTGCAGAGCACACAATCCAAGTTGACAAGACAGTGCCACCAGTCATCAATCTATGCAGAAAAGTGCCATTTGCTCTTCAAAAGCCCATGAAAGATGAATTGGATATAATGGAAAGGCTGGGAGTGATTGAGAGATTTGACGGACCAACTGACTAGGTGAGTTCTCTGGTCATTGTGGATAAAAAGAAAGGTAAGCCTAGAGTGTGTATGGAACCAAGAAATTTGAACAGAGCTATAAAGTGTGGAAATTTTAAATTACCAACAAGAGAAATAATAATGTCACAATTCGCTAATAGAAAATACTTTAGCAAGTTAGATGCGTCTTATGGATTTTGGCAACTCAAATTGGACAGTACATGCTCAAAATTTTGCACATTTAACAGTCCTTTTGGCAGATACCAATTTTGAGATTACCATTTGGCATAGCCTCAGTGCCTGATGTGCATCATAAGACAATTCATATGATCTATGAGCACTTGTAAGGTGTAGACACCTCCAGGGATGACATAATTGTATGGGGAAGTACAAAAGCTGAGCATGACCAGAGGCTGAAAAGTGTTCTAGAAGCGACAAGAAAAGCAAACCAGAACTTGAACAAAGAGAAATGCCAGCTAGGCATGAAAGAAATGACATTTGTTGGAGATAAACTGAGCAGTGAGGGAGTTAGACCTGATCCGAGATAAGTGACATCAATAGAAAATATGCCAAGGCCACAATGCAAGAAAAATGTGAAGAGATCCAATGGAATGGTAAACTACATGGGAAAGTTTATACCTAATATCTCTGAACGCATGGCACCGTTGAGACAACTAACCGAAAACAAAACAGAATTGACGTGGATACATGAACATGGAAAAGCATGGAAAGACCTGGAGACACAGCTTACGCTTGAAATGGTACTGAGATTCTATGATCCAGCTAAGCCCATCAAGATCTTATCCGATGCATCACAAAGTGGACTAGGAGCTGTTCTTCTACAGCTGTACGATGAATGGCAACCCACTGCATATGCATCACGCTCAATGACAGATGCAGAGACGCGTTATGCACAAATTGAGAACTGTTAGGCATAACTTATGCATGCGGGAGATTTCACCAGTTCATGTCAGGACAGAAAATAAGTGTTGAAAAAATGGTTTAAAAAAAACAAAAAACACTCAATGACTGTCCACAGAGAATCCAGAGAATGATGATTCGTTACTCATTGACAGTGACTTATACTCCAGGCAAGCTGATGTACACAGCCGACACCTTGTCAAGAGCAGTTGACCCAAAGAAACTGGTGAGCAGTAACATAAATGATGATGTGAATGCTTATCTGGACATGCTCACAAGTGCCTTACCTGTTTCTGATGTCAAGATGGAACTGATAAAGACAGAGACAAACAAAGATCAAACATTGAAAAGATTACGTGAAATCATTAAAGATGGATGGCCCAACACAAAGCAAGATTGTTCACACGATATCACAGAATACTGGAATTGCAGAGCAGAGTTGTCCATAGTCTATGACATCATCTACAAGGGCAGCAAGATTGTCATTCCAAAGAGTCTACGACCTGACATGCTCAAGAAGATTCATGCAGGGCATCTTGGAATTGAACAGTGTAGTAAAAGAGCTTGCAAGGTGATGTACTAGTCACGGATAAATCAAGACATCGCAAATGAAGTGATATGAAACAAGTGAGATATCATTCAAGCAATCCAGCCGAACCAATCAAACCGCACACAGTGCCCGACAGACCATACCAAAAAATAGGTGCTGACCTGTTTGAATGTGCTGGAAGAGACTACTTTGTCTTCACAGATTATTATTCATTGTATTCAGAGGCAGTAATAACAGCCATTAAATCCAACTTTGCAAGACACTTGGAGCCAAATGAGGTCTTCACAGAAAAATAAGTCAAAAATATGCCTCTTAAAATGATACAAACTAGACATCAAGCCTGCATCTATGATCACAACACCTGCTGGAGCTGCGGTCACAAAATTTTTTGAAATGCTGACATTTTTAACCGTTTTTAAGGGCTGCCGAGTGCAGGACAACGGCGGAAAATAATGGACGGAGGAGGAGATGTGCGAGACGGAGAAAGCAAGTCTGCAGAGGATGAGAGAAGTCCCCATAGTCCGCTGCTAACATCAATCCTGCTCTCCAAGGTCTCCAAACGGGGTAGATAATCTCCGATTCAAACTCTTTTTGGAGGAGGAGATATGTGGCTCCTGCACCATCATTCTGACGGTGTCTTGGCTGTGTCCAGCAGTACCGGGTGGTGCTATTGGCCTGGGGGGCCTGATGCTGCGCCGTGCCAATAGAGACAAAGAGCTCTGCGTGGATGGAGGCTTCTCTGAGACTGTTCCCAGGCAATCTTTGGCATCTAGAGGAGAAACACGGCCCTCTGCAGGTGAAAATTAGGAGAGCACTCTAGATGCTTCCCTGTCAAATGCTGAAAGATCCTCAGCCGGCTCCTCCCGGCCCCCTCCGGCATCGTCGTCATCGTCCTCTTCCTCCCCTTAGCCAGGAGAAGCAAGTGCTTCAGGAGCTGGAGGCAGTAGTGGCTCAACAACAACTGCTGCTCACCTTATCAATGATGCACTTTAGAAAATGAAATTGTCTAGAGAGCTGTTCTAAACAAAATTAATTTTTGTTCTACACTTGTGTGTACAAAATGACCAAATAAATCTAAGTGCTTTAAATAAAAGCCTAGTAGGTAGTATGAACACAGTTGTGTACACCTGTAATATGAGTGTATAAGTTTTATAGAAAAAGCCTGTTCTCTTCAAATACCCGTGTGTTTATTGAAGAGCCCAGAAAAATGAAATATATCCATCAGAAATACATTTTAAAACTGGATCAAAATGGAACAAAACTAAATAAGGATGTACAAAATTATGCTAAAAACTGTTTGCGGATTTAAATTTTTCACTTTTCTTTTTTTAATTTTAAATGTAATATAGATATGTCAAAATTAAAGCAGAAAAATCTTTTTAATGGTTTACCAGCATTTTTCATAAAAATGTCTAGTAGAGTTTTGTGCACTTTTGATACAAAGATGGTTATGGATAGATAAAGATCCTCATCTGACAGAATTCCCATTTCTGTCCTACATCATGATTACTTGGTCTCCTGCTGTTTGTGAAGCATACATATTGAAAACATTTTTCACAGCAGTGGTCGATCCTTTTTCGATCTATAATGCTGCAATCTGTAATTAGATGGCTTTTCTTCCCTCCAACCACTTTCCAGCAGTCAGTGTGCATTTGTTGGACCTAAAGCTGAAATATATCATGATGTTTTTGTTATTCAAAACCAACCTCTTTGCTCTCATCCCTACCTTCATTGAGTTTATTTTTTTGACAAATTGTCTGCGTTATATTCGCCACTAAATAAAAATGCAGAAATATTTTACACTACAAAGACTTATTGCTATATTTTACATATGTGATATAAGGCTGTGATTTGTTGTCTGAAAATGGATCCAACGAAACAGCTTTAGTCTCGCTCTGTAAGTGTTTTGTCCTCTCTTTGTGTTCTGCATACAGGTGCTTATTGGGTAAAGTAATACTATTTTACAAAATAGTATTTTTTTCTACATAGGGATGAGTTATTAATAACATAAATCTAAGTTCATATTGTTTTAAAACACAATAGGTTTTGCTTTGTTTTTTTTATTTTTTTGTTTTTATATAATGTCTGATTATATGTGCTCTTTTCTGCAGGCTCACAGGTACAACCTCACCATCACCAGTGATATCAAATAAGAATTGGCTTCGGATACACTTCACTTCAGACAGCAACCATAGAAGAAAAGGGTTCAGTGCTCAGTATCAAGGTATGTTTTTGCTTTGTTGTCTTTCTATAGTTGGGAAATTTTATATATGTAACATTAATATAAGCACATATTACAGAGGATCATTTACCATTTAGGCTGTTCTGACCATTACTCTGGTAAACAGCAATGATGATTGTCATGATTTCACTCCTACTTACATGAAAGGGAACACCCTCTTAGAATTCATCGAGCCCTTCCAAAGACCTGCATGCACAGCTAACATTTAATATCATATTTTCCATACCAGAAGGCAATATAATTCTAAAGACAGAATTCACAGTTTATTCACCGGCCATCTTACATCTAACCGAGGTCAAAGTAAACATTTTCTATATCAATCTCTAACAAAAGAATTCACTTCAGATCTAAAAAAAAAAAGAGATTGTTGCAGTTAGGTTATAAGGCAATATGAATATGATGTGTTCACTTTATCTTATATTCTGAATTACCATTGTGTTCACTCACATCTTCTAACACAGCTGAGAATAGCTGTTGTTTTCAGTGTGATGATTTTCAGCCTTCTTTTTAGTTTTCAGTTTCTTTTTCATCTTCGTCTCATTTTTTATAGTCTTCATAAGGGCTTTTGAACCTCTCTTATTCTGACCTGCTACCAAGGGTCTGTTTGCCTTGCGACACCCAACAAGCCCCATCAAGGCACTCAACCTCCTCCTCTATGTTAAGGTGATGGTCCAAGGAGGAAGCTATTTTTAATTTATTGTTGCTGTTAAAGTAAAACAAATCTTTTTCCTGTTTTTTTTTTCTAAAAACATGCCTAGATTTTAGAATTTAATACAAAATATTTTCAGAAATAGTATTAGAAATATTCTCTTGTGACATTACTTGAGTATATTTTTAAAAAGTGTTTTAAATATTTATTAAAATTAGTTTCAATTACTATTTAAAGAATCCAAAAGTAGAATTAGATCTGATGAGCTTTTGGTTTGGAAAAACACAGTATACAAAATATCTGAAATAAAAAAAGACTAAATAAACACAAAGTCTTATTTTTACTCGACTATACAAGAAGCTATAAGTAAGCACTGGACCTCAAGCCATCTACAATAATATTTTATTTTTCAACAACAAATATGTAACTTTTTTATTAACAAAATGCCTTTTATTTTTTTACTGTACCGGTAATTATTTTTTTTTTTTACATTTTCTTTTGAGTAGATATATTGACAATGCTTTTGCTATTCATTTTTTTAGGTCTTGCTTTTCTGGCTTTATTTTCTATGATTTTTTTGGATAGTCCTTTTTGACAGTTTTTGAGTTTTTTTAACTTTTTTTTTTACAGATTTTGTTTTTTTTTCCAAATTATTTCCATTTCACATTTTATTTTTATTTTTTTTTTTTTTTTACACATTTTTATTTTTTTATTACATCTGCTAAATATTCTCCTTGATTTACTGATGATGCTGTTTCTCTTCTGTTATAGTTAATTAGCCCTCCCTGCAACAGTCATAACCACTATAAGATCAAGTTGTTTGCTTTGTCCTATAGTTTATTATGCTTGCTTTTAATCATGATTAAAACCTCCTTTAGATAATATTTTCCCTGAGTTACTGTCTGCAATTTGATCCTGCAAACAACCCTCTTACACCATAACCTTTTGTCCGACAATGCCAGACTCCTCTGTTTTCTTTGCTTCCGCCCCTGATCTGACCAAAAATGAGATAAAAATTATGTGGTCTAATTTAATGATTGGCAAAATTTCTTGTAAAAACCTGGTCTAAGGGTCCAGTGCAGGAAGCAGAGTCAGCGTTTAACACACCTCTCTTCATCTTCTCTGCTGTTACCTCCATTATCCCATACAAACAATGTCTTTTCATTAAAATTAGTACAACTCCAACTGAGCAAAAAACTAAAATGGTTAAATTTGCTTCATATAAAAAATATATCCCAACCCTAAAAATGTTTGTTAGTTTATGATAATGTTCTGATTTGAGATAATCAGATTGATGTAAGTGGTCTTACAGAAACATGGTTGTAACAAGAGAATTTTGTTAGCATGAATTATTCAACTCCCTATCATTATTTAAATGTTCAGAAATTCTGTGAGGAGAAATGGCAACAATATTTCAGTCTAATTTATTGATTGGTGTAGAGCCAATTAATAAGTGATGGCTTAAATGCAACATTTATTGCTATCTGAGACTACATTCACACTGCAGGTATCAATGCTTAATTCAGATTTTATCTAAATTGTGGTCCTGAATTAACCCTCATGCAGGCAAAGAAGAACAATAACATGTCAGAAGTCAATGTCTATGGATGGATTTAAAGTTGTTAAGAAGTGGAAATAGATGATACAGCAAGCAATGCAGAAAAGGAGACAGAGAAGAAAGAGAGCTAGACTATTAATTATGGTTTTTGGAGGAGGAGTGGCAGGGACATCTCCAAAGAGAAATGTGTGGGTGCTGCCTCACTGTCAACTGACCTATTAGAGTATGACCCCTCAAGTTTCTTTTGGATCAGTGTATCCGCTCAAATACTGAATTCCAAAATGTTTTTGTCCCTCCACTGTAACTCTATCTATGCTGTCCTCCAAGTTTGTTGTAATTGTTATTTCTAGTACAACGTCATACTAAATCCAATATCGGCCACCTGGTTGTCAGTCATGTTCCAAAATATCTGACCTGAATTTGATTTAAAACCACATACATATGTGGCGTAGAATAGATTTGAAACAGTCAGACTATTTGACTTGGCCTGTCTGAGACATTAAAACATCTTATCTGAGTCACTTCTGGGCAAAAAAAAAATTATTTTGGCCACATTTGTCTGCAGTGTGAATGTAGCCTTAGGCTCAAACTGCTTTGTTCACAATATGCATAGACCCACACATTTGCATCTTCATACTTTGGACCTTATTCTGGTATATTGTATTGATTATAAAGAAAATAACAGTATTTCCTCACAACCCTATCCTATCTGACCACTTTCTAGAAACCTTCAAATTGAATTCAAGGGAGTTCTTCTCCCATGAAAGATCACATATCTTGAAGCAAATCAGATAATGTAGTAATACATTTTACTTTTTTACTTTTTATTTAGATACAGTAGGGTTACCTACTCTCTGGGCCTACTGTTTAATCTGTTTTACACTTTATGCGAATTCCACCCACAAAGCAAAAATTTTACCCTTACCTGCAAAATATGTGAATTGAATTTTGTTTTAAAGTGTGCACTTTTTTGGTTGAGTCTGCTTAAATAGAATGCAAGGCATTATACAAACTAAGCCTAACATAAAAAAGCCTTAAGAAGAATTGAATATTGTAGATTTGGCCACTGATAGTCTACACTGGATTGAGGACATTAATTAAGGCCATATTTCCTAAAACACTGGACTTCCTTGTCCATTTATTTTCAAATAAACACATGATTTTGCTGCAGAGTCATGTAAAGGTGTATGCTAGCATACATGGTCAGATTTGGTTGGCTGCCCCATCACATTAAATCCTTCCTGTCATCTAGTGTGACTGGTGTAACTTCTGGGCTCTTTCTCTTTATGTGTCTCTTTCTTCTTCTTCTCCAGTCACTGGTCTTCTGCTCTTGCCATCAGTGTTTTCCTTAAAAGTGTTTGTGTATGTGTGTGTGTGATCCAAAGAAAGACAGAGAGTGAGATGTGCTTTTCATGCCCAGCCTGTCTCCCAGTGGAATATAGTGTAGTTGTAACACAGATTTTATTCTTTATTTTTTCCTGTTAACCTCTGCAGCAGTGCCACTTAGGATAAAATAGATGGAATTAATTTTAATGACGCTCCCTTCTACCTTTTACTCTTATTTTTTCTCTGTATTTAAATTGATTTTCATTTTTTCCAATTATGCGTTATGCTTCTTCCCACCATTACATATGTTGTATGTTAGATATAACACATATTTTATATCTGGATTATTGTACATGGAGCAATGCTGTAAATGGCCTCCTGGGGAGAAGAAAGTATTTTAGGAGAGGACCTACAGTAATTAAAGTTTAATGGAATATAATTTATAATTAACTGTATAACCTCTCTCTCTCCACCTTCCTCTAGTGAAAAAAGCCATAGAGTTGAAGTCCAGAGGCGTAAAGATGATGCCCAGTAAAGACTCCAGTCACAAAAACGCAGTGTGTAAGTATTCTAGCATCTATATATTGTGTGTGATATTTCTAACAAATATCTCTTAGACATTTTACCTTACCTCAGAATAGATCCGCAAATTTGCAGACATGCAGTATACAGAAGGATTCACAAAGTGCATTCATCTTTTATGTGGCAGAGCCTGAGATTTCATCTATTTTTCAAATAAGTTGACCTTCTTTGAAAGAAGAATTAGAAGCAATTTTTTTGTTGTTGTTTTTTTTATAAGAAATATTTTTTCCTCAACTGGAAAAAACTGAATCGTTAAAATTCCTTCTTTTCAATAGCTACATACCAGCTATCAAAGCCAAACAGAGCAGTTATGTGCCCTTTGATTACTTTTTACTACACAACAATGCAGTACTTATGAAGAGAAAAGAAAAAAATGTTAGACTTTAGCTTTAATTGGAAAAATACTGATGAAAGCATGCCTTTATTGCCAAGTAGATTTTTTTTTTTTAAAGCTTACCTACATTTTAGATTAATACATGTTAATCCAGTGGATAATCAATGAGTGCAAAGTATGCATGACATGTCACTGCTTCATTTACCTGCTCTCAGTCTGTCTTGTTGGAGTTAATGTTTTATACACCTGGGTAAGCTCCTGCAAAACCATAATAAATTTTTGTATTCAATGAGATTTAAAATGACAAGTTTTTAGAAATAACAAAATATCCAAAAGAGAAAAAAAAAAATGTTTACTCAATATTCATAGGTTGGACCATCCTCTCCTGCTTGTTTTCAACTGATTTGCCAATAAAATGCCTTTTTTAGAAGCATTTATAAGATACCTTTATTTTTATTTTCATGTTTACACTTCTCATTGCTTGTTTTAAAGTCTATCACAAAAACTATATCAAGCTTTTTTGAAGATGAAAGAATTACTGCATCCAATAAAGTCAGACTTATCAATCCATCCTTTAGAATGCATAGATAGAATAGTTTTTTTTTTTTCTTGGTCTTAGTCAAGAGAGGAATGCTACAAAACCTCAACCTAACTTTCCAAAAGACTTTGCTTTGATGTGTAAAATTTAAATATTTTGAGTTACTTGCTCAAAATCTTTTTGAGTTTTATCAATTTTATAAAGGCAAAATATCAGATTGGGACTCGAAATCATTCAGATTTGAGGTTAAAAGATTGGATCGGGATCAGAGGGCTAAAATGCTGATCCGGACATCCCTAATGAAAACTCAACAGATATAAAGGGTTTAAACTCCACAGATTTCTTCAAAAACAGATGAATAGGTTTTGTAAGACACCTTACCTTGCCCCGGCCGGAGTCTGACACTCCAGTCAACCTGGACCTTAAATGCTGAGTCTTAAATCATGTTAAGCTGGAGCTAGGAGGTGCACTGATAGGCTAGAGCAGGAGCACATGAAGAAGCATTAGTGGGCAAGCAGGAGTCTTCAAGTAGAATTAATGCATTAGCTTAATTTCAACCGAGCGAGGTTAACACAGAGAAAAGCTGCAATACAGTAAAAAAGCTTGATTCACACAAAGGTATAACAATCTTTGGTGGTCACAACACGGCAGAAGACTTTGATGCTGAATGCAGTAGACGTGCGTGTGGGAAGATGGTGATCATGTGAGTTACTTACCTGTTTTTTTAAGTTCAGTCTTAGCCCAGAGGAAGGAGTAGAATCCAGCCGGAAGGTTCTTCACAGCATGTAGAGGAAGCCGCCGAGAGAGTTCCAGGAGTGAAAGCAGAGCAGAACGAGGAGCAGAATGGAAATGGTGGATGGATAATCCAGCAATGGTGTCAATGCAGAAGCCAGAAGATCAGAGATCTGAAGGGATATCCAAGCCAGGGTCACAAGGCAGTTCCAAGGACGTTAGCAGGCAGAATCCAATAGAAGTCCGAAAACAGGTCAGGCAAAACAGATCATAACAGTGCCAGGCATACTCAGAAGTCCAGGAGCAGAAATAAGTCAGGATCAGGTAATCAGAAACACACAGGTTAGCTAGAAAACTCTCACCTACGGCTTGAATAATCTGGCACTTATAGCTGGGACACAGCAGTTTAAATAGGAACTGGAACAGGTGGATCTGATGAGTGAAAATTAAAAATGGGTGGAGCTAGGCAGGTTGAAGAAACGCACCAATAATCCAGTTATCAGTGCCAAGATCATGACAATGTCTTTCCAAGAACAGACAAAAAGGAACATGAACTGCCTGTGATAGGCTTCCTGCGGTACGCAAAACAAGAACAAATACAATTTGTCTGCGAAAGGCTGCCTGCAGAAGGCAAAATATGAACAAACAGTAATAACACGTGAAGGCCTGAGTGCAGACAAGGACAAACAGTGATTCCCTGTGAAAGGCTGAAAGAGGTTGGCTGCTAAAGGCAGCCTGTGAAAGGTAGGGTGAAAAATGTCTATAAAGGCATGGATAATGATGAAAGCATACCTAGGCAAGCCTGCAAAGTCTTTGACTATGCGTGATTATCTGCGGCGTGTAGATTGTGGATCGGCTGATTTAGAGGTCCATTTCCTGGAGGAGAGAGTACTGGTTGCAGCAGGGGAGGGGGAAGAAATGGGGAAGATATTTCATAGAAGAGAAGGTTGGAGCGCTTAACAGAAATAAGACCTGGGCTGGGGAATGTCCCTCTGGCTGGGAGAGAAGAGGGATTGGGGCACACTGCCAGGCTGGCGCTTCAATAAATGCATTTGCTTTTTAGCTAGAGAGCAAGAGCAACTGTCAATCTAGAACTTAAATGCTTGAGTCTTGAATGATGACAGACTACAGTAAGAGCAAAGAGCTGGGCTGATAGGCTGGTGTAGGAACCTATGAAGAGTTAATTGGTTGGCAGTTTGAAGTTTTCCAATTGAGTTCAAACCTAGGCTTCATTAAAGGTATAGTGGTGGATGTTCTTTTTCCGTGTGGATCATTAAAGTAATTGGTCCTCCTAATTTTCAATTATTCTACATTTTCACTTACCGGTGGTGAGTTTCACATAGTGTAAAAATGGCAAATCTTCTTTTGGAAAGTAAGCTTGTATGAGCAATGCAAACAGCAACTTTTAAACAAAGCATGCTCAAGGAGAAATGGATTTCAAGTTGGAATTGAAAAGGTTTCCTGGATGTGAAGCGAAATGTCTTCAAACTTCTTCAAGTCCTGTGGATTGTTTTTTAACTTTTTTGGAATGGCTATGACCTGAATGATTGAGAATCTTCACCAGCATAGACAAATGGCCTCATTTATTAAATGCTCTCGCATGAATTTAATAGGCGTTCCCTTTCTTGACCAGGTACAGGGTTGTGCATGTGCATTCTTATTTTTAAGAAGGGCGGGCGGATCTTTTCAAAAGTTAGCTAAAACTCCTCCACTATACCTTTAATTGTTTAAAAGACAACATTTGTTTGTCTTTGCATATCTTTCTAGGTTGTTCATAGATGTGTTTTCACAGTACTAAGACTGTTGGAATATGTAATACTAAATTATTAAAATAATAATAATAATAGTGATTAAATAAAATATTATATCATATTGATATATAACCAAGACAATTTATAGTCACTGCTTTTTTTATCTTAATACCAATCTCTATGTGTAGAATGTTGGTCATCCAGGTCATAGTAATTCCAAAATTGACAAAAAACAATCCACTAGACTTTGTTTTCCAAGTTTGAAGACTCAGCGATAGAGTTAATTCATTCCCACTATCATAATCCTCATGGCCATGCAGGGGACCAAGACCACTCACCTGGTCAGCCAGGCCAACAATGCACCTAATGAGTCCCCCCTTTCAGAGTCATCAACCAGTATCGGGTATTGCAGACTAACAAAGACCTTAATGACTCCACATTCCTAAGGGGCAGACCTGTTTTCTAGTTCAAATTGCATGTTTTCTAAGCTAAAACAAGGCTTCTTTTGGTCTACTCTATAAAGCTTGGAACTCAACGCTCATTCTGATATTTTGAATTGAAAACGTTTCCTTGCTGGGAAGCAAAGCATCTTCAAACTTGGAAAGCAAAGTCCAGTGGATTGTTTTTTTGTTTTTTGTTTTTTGTTTTTTTTGGTATGGGTAGAATGTTTCAAATGTAAATCCTAAACCTGGATTTTACTCTGGTTTTTAGTAAAGACAGTGCCAAGAAAGGCAAAAAGAAAAACAATCTCACACAAATACACCCATCGGGATTTGCTATATGCAATAAGAACCATGTGTTGACTTTCATTGATTCTCAGTCATTTTCAACCCTAAACCCAACTATTACCAGTGTACACCTAGCCCTAACCTGACACCTTAGCCCTAAACCTAACGTTAGTGAAATAGCTATGAAATGTCCTCACTTTACAACAACCAGTCCTCAATATGATGATGTAATTTGGACACATTGTTGATATTAAATTGTTTTGTTAACCTTAACTGAAGTCAAACCTTCATCCTAAACCTAACCAATAGAAAAGCAAAACAAAGTACCCAACTGCCTTTGGTTGAACTCTTACACTCCCACAATTTAAACATTTTATGATTATGAGTCATATTATAAAGTTTTCTTATAACCAAGAAGGAATATACTTATATTTTCCATCTAGCTGTTTTAACAGGTAAAGGAAGACTCTCTGTGAAGGAAGAATGATTAGTTCATTCAATTACCAGTATTATAACACAGTCAAGGAGTTCTGGATACTACTGTACCCATTTCCCAACAGCCTAGAGATGTGTGTAAAACAGTGTTTAGCTCTGTGGCAAGAGGTTTGTAACTATCACAGTTGTCAAAACCTTCTTGGAATGTGATCAATGTTGCCAACTCTTCAAAGGGAAAAGTCGCTATTAGCTGTCCTAACAAGGACTAGAAGGAGCTGTACGACATCATTACCTACTTTGTCCAGCATATTTCATGTTATCCAGCTATAGGATATTTGAATCCCTCCAATTGCTTTTTTAATTTGGCTTTTTGTCAAAGAAGTGCAGAGAGATTTTGAGAATGCTGGAAGGTAAAATGTGAATGTGGGAATTTTAGGTGTTTTATAGAGATTTAATAGAAACAAGTACAGAAAATACATAGAAATTGGCCATATACAGTAGGTCTCACTCCATACCAGTGGAGGGCAGAGATTCCCCATTAGTTGTTTGCCAACAGCCAAAACAAAACCTCATGAAGAAGAAAGCAGAGCAAAGAAGAAGGAGAACGAGGAATTTTATATAATGTAAGATAACTGTCAGTAAAAAAAAAAAAAAAAAAAAAAAAAAAAAAAAAAAAAACTATAATCCCACTGCATTCTAGGGTGGAATAAAAAATGTGCACATGCATATTTCATTTGCAATCTAGATTTGAATAGGAAAGGTTCTCTCTCTGCTGCGGTGTGCAGGTAGACTTAACTGCATGCCTACAGTAGGCAGTGAGATAGAGAGAGATTGAGGCTGGTTAAGGATCCACTCGCATCTCATTCTCTCAGGAGGACAGAGTTCCATGCTTTTATGGTTTGTTGACAAAGTCAAGGGCATTTTGTTTCCCTTTTCTTTTTTATTCGAATGTGTGTTTATATATTGTAGGAATCATGTATTTTGGTATGCCTTACTGTTTTGTTCCAATGAAAATTTAAACCACATTGCTCTGAGTATAGAGTTTGTCTGCAAGATTGAGATCAACTCCTCAGGCTAATAAGTATATGTAAGTAAGTATGTTATTGATATAATTCTTGTTAAAAAGGCTCAGAAAAAAGGCCCACCCACCATAGTTAAGTAGGAAGAAAAATACCTATTTTTTTGATCAATAATGATTAATAATCTTAGGTATGTGATTATATTTTGTTTTTGTGGGAATCTTCATATAACTCAAGCAGCTAAAATACCTGTTAGGCTTTATTATGTGAATATAAGGCCTAACATTTTTGGGCACCCATTGGTCTACAATCAGTACTTCTCTAAAGCAAATAAAGACATACCCCTTTTCTGCAGTTATAACTGCTCTTTTCATCTATCATTATTATGTGGCCCTGAAAAATGTGATGATGGTGGCAATAAGCTAAGTAATCTGGGGAATCTTTAAGACTTACTTTGTCTTTATTTGACTTGACTTGGACAATAATAAAAGGAATGTGGCTTTAAGCATAGATTCCAAAGCTACAAAGATAGATGTACATATCGGTATAGTAAGATTACCAGAGCATATGCCAATGAAAGTAATTAAAACCTAAAAAAAAAGGAAAGTCAGGTCAACATCTGCTCTTTATCTGGTCTTTGAACACCACTTTTGGTGCAGCTTGTTTCTCCCAGTGGTGATATGATAGCTCTACGGTAGAAACTTTATAGTCTTTGTGCTATATAATCATTATGGAGAATCAGAAGCTGATGGTAATGAGTTTTATCTGTCTAGAGAATCGAGTGCTTATGAATCATAATCTAAAAGACTGTCTCCAACAGCCTTTTACCTATATTAAAGCAAGGTCTATTAGATATAACGATAAGGAGAGATATATTTTTAAAATAGGCCTTCATGAAAATGTATCTAAAATTGCAATTATTAGAATCCCATGCACCCCTAAAAGATGATATACTGTAAAATCACAACAATAAAAGAAAAGGCTGAATACTAAGATGATATGTTAATATAAAAACAATTTCTTTTGTTTTTACCTTTCCTAGCAGTAACATTATCACACTTCTGTGAATGTTTCATAATTAGAGAGGTTGAAAGATTATGATTAAGGAGTTTTACTCTCTAGACAATGACCTAGAGATATAATGAATCTTCACTGTGACATTGTGATTTATAATGAGGGTCTTCTTCAGGATACTCTGGCAACATGGTGCCGCTCTGCAGTCCACTTAAACAAATGACCACTTCAAATTAAAAATTACAAGATCTGACAGCATCGCAGTTAGTGCCTTTGCAGGAAAACCATGGAAGTTAAGTACTGCTTGGGCAATATAATATTGAAATACTGTTAAATACACATGGCTTCATGACCCTTTTCCTGAAGATTCAAGGTAAATATGCGGCACTAGACTTTATCTTCAAGGTAGATTGACCTTTTGAGGACAAGAAGGTGGAAAAGAGAGAAAAGACAGAGTAGATGAGAGGCAGCAAGAAGGCAGGCGGGAAAAGCATATGATCTTACTACACTTCATACATTGCTCTCCTCCTCCAGCAGACACCTGAATAGCACCTTGAAAGCTCTTACATTGAAAACATTTGGTGGCAAATATACACACCTACACACATACATTCTTGTCAAGCTATATGTAGTAAGGACCATGTATTGACTCCCATTAACTAACATTTTTTTCTTTCTTTGTATGCCCTAACCCTGACAAAAACCCTAAACTTAACCATTACCAGTGCACCTAAACCTAACCCTAAATTAAACAAAACAAAATTCACAACTTAAATCCAAATCTAAGCCTAACTAAAGTACCTTAACAGGACCAGGAATATGTGCTCCCTATACAACAACTTTACAATTTGATGGCCCAAAATTATTCTCACTCTGATGCTCAGACAGAAACAATCACACATGTTATGACATGCTATTCCAATGGGAACTTTTCATTGACTTTCAATCATTTCCCATTTATTTCTATAGCCTAACCCAAATCCTCATCCCAAGCTTACCCATTACCATAACACATCTAAAGCTTAACTTAAACTCCATTAACACCCTAGTCCTATAACTAATCCCCAACCCAAGAAGAGAATCTATCCTAATGGAGATCAGTCTACTGGTCCCCACAAATACCTGCAGGTTCCCACCAAGTAGCAAATGCCTGGGAAAGTTTCCTTTCTCTGTGCCCACACAGTAACACATACTTGGCCATATACATGCACAAACATACTCTTCTATATTCTTCTTCCATTTATCACTTTTCAATTGTCAGCTTCTTTTTTTTCCTCAGTAGCCAGTCTTTGAGCTTATTTTCTAAAGTATAACTTCACCTTGATTCCTTTTCCCAGAAACAGTGATTAAAGTATGGTGAAATAAAAATTGTGTTGTTTGGTTTTTAGATGTTTAAATTAACAAAAAATATATTTATAAAACAGACCAATCTGCAACTGTATTAGTTTAATCTGCTCAGTGGCTTGTTATAACAAATAGTGTTAAAATGCTAGCAAAATGGGAAAAGAATGGCATGTATATTATTAAGACAGCATAGCTGTTTGGCAGCTGTGGAAATAAAAATTACTTTTTGATTGCAGGATGTTAGAAGAGAAAAGGCTAATGTGTTTGAGATTAAAGGAAGAAAACAGTAGCTAATACAAATCCAGTGATTGCAACTAAGGTATGCAATATACCATTTCTAAATTTGCATGTTGAATCTTGAAGCAGATGGATTATTGTAGTAGCAGATCATAAAGATGTATATTCATTAAACAGGCCTTTAACTTGATCTGCTTTTATTAAAAGGTATACGCTTGGTTGTTTTACTTATGCAGACTTCCATTCAAAGGTTGTGATCTCTAAAAAAACAAACTTGGCATGAACATGTGCAATCCCTTATGCAAATTCTGGTACTTATATTTTGGAGGGAGGGGAAACTGGTGACACTGATGGTGAATTTAAGCCAGACTGCATTATAATTTCTCTCAGTTGTGGATTTTCTTGAAACTTAAATTATAGATTGACTTTATCGAATTTGAGTCCGCTTTGTGATATTTGCTGGCATTGTCACATCCTGTCACAAATTTAAAAAGCTAGCCTAAATTCAAAATCACAGCCTGCACATATTCAAATTTTCCTTAACCATTATATTCCTTTCTCCCCATGGAATGGGGAGGACACTTCCATTGCGAGCTTGCTGGATGACAGTGAAATAGCACATGGCCCCATCATGGACTCTTTCAAAAACTGATGCCAGGAAGCCATGCTGGAACTGAATGTCACTAAAACAAATGCATATTGATTTCAGGCACAAGACCTGCAACCCCTCTACAACCATCATAAATGGGCGAGACATTGAAATTGTTTACCAGTATAAATATCTTGGGTCTATTATAGATGACAAATTCACTTTCAACAGCAACACAGACATGCTGTGTAAGAAAGGGCAGCAGCGCTTATACTGCCTCAGAAAGCTAGCCAGGTTTCAGGTTGACAATACTCTGATGAGCAGTTCTATAGATATTCCTCAAAATGAATATATGAGAGATGAAGAATTTGACGCCTGTTCAGATGGAACACTGGATGACAATTATGATTTCCCTAAAGCAAAGGACAATAAAACAGATGGTAATGTTGACCCACCCTTAATAAAATATATAAACTACAAACAATATCTGCCCTGAGTTTTTCATATTTTTTAAATTTGATGCAAATCTCTAAAACATTGGTGACCAAATTCAGTCCTAATGGCTGCTAACTGCCGCGTTGCAGCAACACTGGATTACAAAGCTAAGCTGAGCCAAAATTAACAAGTAGCTTAGCCTGGGTGCCATTCCGAACTTAGTCCCGCCCACAACGTTTGAGGTCTGGAAGTTCGGTCTGGCATTGCTCAATAGTAGCGCGAGTATGCTCGCACAATATCTGGCGGGCCAATCAAATTGTCAGGGAGGGCTTTATACAATGATGGACAGATGATCAACAGTAACGTAATCAACCACGTCACCAAAGCGCGCTTGGGTGACAACAACAATGGCTTCCGCTGGAGAGTTGAGGTGTGTAGATTCTGCTATTAGGTCTGTTCTAGAAGATATCGACAGCAAATTAATTTTAAAAGAGGAACAGAGAAACGCAATCAAGGCTCTTCTTCTTATTCTAGGCGTGCAACTGCACGCTTTGATTTTTTTTGACAAAAACTATGCGTTGCCTAACATACGTCACACACTCCGTTGCTCTTATTGGTTGTAGGTCTATCCAATTGAGTGCAGAGGCATTTTTTTTCCTGGTTCGTTCGAAACACGCCCCATAATCACAGCCCTATGGAGCAATATCAGACTCATATTCTGACTAGAATTGAGTAGGACTATGTCAGGCTACAAGTAACTAGCAGCTTCCTAGAAATGTAGTGGAGTAGAAAGTACAATATTTGACTTTGAAATATACAGGACTGAACATTTTAGGTACCCCCCCGCCGCCCCATAACATATGGTACTATATTCAGCATTTGTACAATAATGATCATATTATCTGATGCATTCAATCAACATATAAACTTGTACAAAATAAAAAAAAAAAATCTTAAAATACCCATTAGTGTGCTGCCATCTGCAGACGTAAAAAACTCACTGACGCTTGTCCATCTCGGTTTTTTTTTAACAAGTCATAGTACATCATCATAAGCCACTGAGAATCTACGTAAGCTGTTTTCTTCTTATTCCATAATAGCTGTGCTGTATATAGTGAGTTACAAAATGATTTAAACAAGTTAAGTTTTACTTCATCGCAACAAACACCACATTTTTGAGAAACATCATTGGCTTCTGAATGAAGAGTACAGAACTGATCAGAAATTGTATAATGTTCCTTATTTGTTGGTGGTAAGACAGACATTTTGTGTTCATATGTTAAGAAAAAATGTATGACTGTTAACTATAAGGCTAATAAAAAAACATTTTTGTTTTCCTGTTCCTGTAAGTGTAAGTACTGTACTTCTAGGTGTGCCACACCTAGAAGCCCTATAGATGTGTGCAGTGCAGGAGTTTTTTGCTAAAGCTAATCAACAATAAATCCTTTTGTGCAACATCAGGTCAACTAGCATAAATTTAACAATGCCAAAAAAAATAATCGAATATGTTGCGTATTTTAAAACGCCTTTTGGTGCAATGGTTAAATGATGCTGCTGAGGCTAATTCAGTATACTATTCCTTCATCAATCATAAAAGCAGCCTCACTATAGCTCATATTAGCATCATATTTTCTCTACTCATTTCCACCTTCGTAACATCGCTGCCATTTTGGTCAATGTCTTGGTTACTGTAATGGCCTGCTCTTTGGTTCACCGCATACATCCCTCTATAAATATCAACAGTTTTAAAACTAAGCAGCCCATGTCATCTCCAAACCTTCATCTAGACAACAAATCACCTACGCCTTGCAGTACCTCAACTGGATCCCCATCCATTTCTGTGTTGAATGAAACTAGTTTTTTTGAGCAAGAAACTATTGTGCAGAGCGACACAAAGAACAGCTACAGTATACAGCATAAAAGATTTTGTCCAGTATGTGGAGCAATGTTTTGGCCATTATGCTCCAAGTACTTTCAGGGGGAGCAAATAACTCAGATACCCCAAAGAACTGCTGCATGCCAGGTCGAAAAAAAAGAAAATCACTTTTTAAAATCCAAAACATCTTAAAATCAGCAAGGCACCGGTCCTCTTGCTCTAAATTCCTGTTGGCCTGTCGCCAAGTCTGCTCTGTGATATCTGCAGTACGCTTCTTCCTCCTTAACTGACTCACAACTGATCTCCCCATCTCTCTCCCACGTTGTACCATGCGTTCTTCGTCCCGAAACAATTGAAAAGGGACATAGACACCAGTTTCGTCCTACTACAGTTCATTTATGGCACGTTATCTATGGACAGCTTAAGCGTGCTGCTAGTTGCGTTTCCCGATTGCCTCTCAGTATGTGCAGAATGCTACCCACAGAGGTTGCCCCTCTGCCCTGATCATCTGTGTTGGGCTGTCTGTCAGATTCACTGCTGGCATGTCGGTTCCACTGGACCCAATGTTTCCTTGGGGAGTGCATGCATCCGAAACAGTCGTATCACTCTCAAGCCAGTATTTCCTCTCTATTGCTTCCTAGTCTCAGCTCCTTTTATCTGGGG
This sequence comes from Cyprinodon variegatus, assembly GCF_000732505.1. Lineage (NCBI taxonomy): Eukaryota > Metazoa > Chordata > Actinopteri > Cyprinodontiformes > Cyprinodontidae > Cyprinodon > Cyprinodon variegatus. The sequence goes on along the minus strand of NW_015150458.1, from coordinate 2,544,810 downwards.
AATAATGAGGACAAAATTGCTTGTACCCCACGTTTAATGAGAGGAAGACCCACAATGTTCAGAGACATAACTTGAATCGGAACAAAGGGTTTAAAAAAAAGGAAAATTTATGAAAATGAAAATCAGAGATTTCTTTTCGACTATGCTTCATCAGAATGATAAAAAAAAAATAAACCCATGAAACAGACCTGGACAAAAATTATAGAACCCAAAACTTAATATTTTGTTGCACAATTTTGGAGGTAATTACTGTAATCAAACATCTTCTGTAACTGTCAAACTTCTGCTTATCTCAGCAGGTATTTTGCCCCACTTCTCATGAGCAATAGATTTAGGTGTGAAAAGTGCATTTTGCAGATGGTATGTTTTAGCTCCTTCCATAGATGCTCAGTAGGATTCAGGTCAGGAATCATAAAAAAAAAAAAAAAAAACACTTCAGAGTAGGACAATGCTTTCCTCTTAGTCATTCTTGGGTGTTTTGGGTCATTATCCTGTTGTAAAACCCATGGCCTGCAACTGTGACCAAGCTTTCTGACACTGTGCAGCACATTCTTTTTCTCTAGAATCCTATGCTAGTCTGGAGATTTCATTGTACTCTGCAGAGATTTAAGGACCCCGGTGCCAGATGAAGCAAGATAACCCCAGAACATAACCAAGCCACATCCATGTTTTTAGAGCTGGGACAATGTTTTTTTGTTGATTTGTTTTATTTTTTCTTTCTATGAACAAAGAAGTGATGTATCTTTGCAAAAAATGTAATGTTTGTCTCATCTGTCCAGAACATTCTCCCAGAGGCCTTGTGGGATGTCGACATGTAGCTCAAACAACAACAGATGGTGCAATCTGACACTGATGTTCATGGTGTTTTAAGTTTTTTTGTAATATCTTTAGTTACCATTTGTATTACCAATCTGTTTGATTTGTCATCAAATTTCATCCTCTGGCCATGTCAAGGGAGGTTGACTACAGTCCCATGGATCTTAAATCTCATATGTGCAGCAGGAACATCAAGCTGTTTGGAGATGGTCACATAGCCTTTAACATGTTTATCTGTAATTTATTTTCAAAACTTTTCAGAGCAACTCTTTCCTTCGCTTCCTCTGGTCCATGTTGAGTGTAACATCATACTACCAAACAGCACAGTGACTACCTGTAGCCCTATATATAGACAACTGACTGATAATAAAATTGTAGACAACTGCAATGCTCATTAGTAGACACACATGTCCCTTTGATTACATTATTTTCAGACTGATCTATAGATACCCTCATTATTTTAAAAGTCTCTTTTATGGCTTTTTTTCAATAATTCTGTTGAGGCATGTTTGAAAAACAGTACGGTAACTAATTCAATTGTTCTTTTTTATGGAATTGTTACATATTAATATTTGGCTGATTCAAGTTATCTGCTGATAATACTGTAGTTAGTTTTTCTTTTATTAAAAGAAAAGTCTGGTCATATTCAGAATTCAAACTTTGGAAAGTACTTTAAGTATGAAATTATTACATACTGTTCAGTATATGATAACT
>NW_015150458.1:2455723-2542942 GCF_000732505.1 Cyprinodon variegatus | reverse complement strand
TCAAAGAACACTACTGCCATCTAACGGTTTGTGGCGCCACAGTGAGGTATTGGCTGTTGAGCAAGTCCCAGTGCTGTATCTGGTGTGTGTCACCACACGCATTATTATCCAAGTCATCTTGAAAATATTGTTCTTCGAAATGTTGGCTACATATTACGTGTGTTTTCTCTGGCCAGAAGTTTAATGGCAAATCCTGTCGGAAATTCTTAATCATCCATGTTTTTTTTTTTTTACTGATTAACGCTAAATTCCTTAAATCACAGTAAACATATTAGCTTTAGGTTTAGATAATGATCCATTGCTTATTCCTTGCTGACCGGACTTTTCCTTTAAACAAGGTTTATGACAAATTTTGACCATGTTTGTAAGGAAAACATGCAAAACAAGTACATAACAAAATACACAGGATATGAGAAAATCAAATGTATATTCTCTAAACTCAGATGCTGCATTTTTGACCTATAAAGAATATCCCGATTTCACTGCTCTTTGTTATATACCATTTTTTTTTTTATTTTAGATAAGACATACGATGACACAGAATGCTTTCCAGCACAGAATGAGGTGTCTACATATCTATATTTAGGATGTTATTTCACCTTAGTTTTCTGTTTCCATAAAGCTCTTCTAATGCAAGGTTTCAAAATGTGTAGAAAAAAAAAAACATTGATGGAAAAACATTAATTGATGCAAACTACTTTATCTGAACTCTGTTATGAAAAGTTAGAAATAGCATTAGGGGGTTATTTATTGCCACGTTACTAAAGCGGGGTTCTTTAGACTTTTATTGTCAAGAAATTCCTTATTGATGAAAAGACTGTGGACCCTACAATGTTTCCCACAGAAAAGGGATGACATAGGGATTCGAGGACTGCAGTATGAAAATGGTTTTGCAGAAATGACACAGCGAGGAGGGGGACACCACCTTGAGACTGACCCTGTAGTATTGTCATCACACCCACATTGACAACCGCTGCTCGTATAGCAGTGGTTCCCAACCCTAGTCTTTAGGGACCCCTGACCTGCATATTTTAAATGTGTATCTGTTCCAGCATATCTTATTAAAATAATTGCATCTCCTCTGTTTTCTATCAAGGGCTGCATAAGCCTGTTAATCACCCATTCATTTATGTCAGGTGTGTGGCAGCAAAGAGACACCTGAAGGCCAGAAGACCCAGGACACAGTTTGGTGTCTGATCTGACAGAAAATCAGATCATACGAGGTAGAGCTGCAACTCAGAGCTTATTGAAAATGCATGGGGCTGGTCCAACTGCACACAATTCTCTGCAACTGTGCCTGTGTGGCTCTGGCCGAGGTAGACCACTGGTCTATTATGGTGGAACCTATGCTGCAATTCAGTGACAATTTTATGAATCTGGCAGGAAGAAAGAAATGGTTGCAAGGTTAAACACAAAGTGAAATATCTAAAACAGCCAGGTTCACCCTGTTTGAAACCCACTGTGTGTATTTAGTGAGTGTGAAAATGCAGACATACAAAATGAAAAAGAAAAAAACATTTCAATAAACAGTTTACTTTTACAATAAAAGGAGCTTAGGAAAAAAAAAATTAAATATTGATCTTTGAGCTAAAAAAAAACATTAAGGGATGAATATAGCTTATCATGCTCCCCTTTTATGAAATAAAAAAAAAATAACTTGGGCAAACCTCATACCTCTCTGAGCCTCACCTTTCCCTGATCTTACCCCATTAGAAACCTTTACACAGCCTTTGTTGTGACTTTTTCTGCTCTTTAGACATTTTGCATCATACATGTCATACATTAAGATCCTTTTCCTGTTCTATTTTAAAGAAAAAGTCTGGTCAGCAATGACTAACCAATGGGTCATTATTTATACCTAAAACTAATACATTTACAGTGATTTAATGCATTTCAATCTCCATCACATGAAGAGAAAAGACAATTAGAAAAAATGGATTGATACAATTACTTAGTCTTTGGCACTCAGACTTGGGCAGGAAACATAGCGCTGAATTTTGATTGATATGCATGAACAGGACTAAAGAACAGCAGTTTGTATTCTGAATGTGACCAGACTTTTCCTCTAAGGACATGGTGTACAGGTTGGTTGTGAAATTAGGCACTGCTATAATTTGATCAATTCAAAATGTGGGATTTTGTTTGTTTCACAGAGGCGAAAAAATGTGCCACAGTCATTCACAGTTCAGGATCTGCTCACCCTATCCTTCATACAGTAGTATAAGCAGGAAAACACAGGAGAAAAACAGATCAGAACTTTCAGAGTCAGATGCAGCCAGTGAGACCTGGCCTTAAAATATGCAGGAAAGGAGTGTCTGTTGGGAGCCACTGTTCTACAGAGTAGGGGTAGTGTACATAATCCCCAAAGATAAATTATTTTACACAAATTCCTAAAAAGCTGACTTTTACAGACGTTTGCTGAAGACACTTTGATGAAATGGAAAGGATGATGTGCATCATAAGCCTGTGTTTAAATGATGAATAGTCTTTTAAGTGCAAATATGGGATTAAGTCAGTAAGAGCATTTTTGACATCAACCCAAAAGTTATATTTATCATCTTTTTTCTGTAACAATCTCATGTTGTTTTCATGAGCTGGATTTGTTTCTGCAATATAAACCTTGTATTTGATGCCAATGAATGCCATTTGAACATGGGCGGGAGATAGAACGAGCACAGTGAGAGATGCTGAAAGAGAAAGTGTGTATTTGAATGTTTGTGTGATGATTTTTGGACAGAACATCAAAAACACAGTCGAGCAAAAAGACAGCTTGTTCTGTTTGCATCATGTCTCACACAAACATGCACACACAATGTCTATACACTCTCAAAGCCCAGAGCTCACACGAAATGCAGTCACACAAACACAGCAAATCATTCATCCATCTTTTATGCTGCGATGCACAAAACTTCGGCTTCCCTTTGTAAATTGCAGCTAATGTTAGAGGGAGAAGGAGTCTGAGCTCACTGAGAATGCAGAAGTAGAAAGAGGGATTGAGTGAAAAGAAATGAAGGAAATGATATAGGAAAGGACCGGATAGAGGGAGAAAAGAAGTTCAAACAGGCTGAATATTTTTCTATCTCAGGTCATTTTAAACCACTGCAGGGTATGTTTTTTTTCCCCTTTGTCCTAATGGTCAGTCTTTTTAGCATGCATTTCCCATCACTTTTTTGTGTCTTTCTAACTAATATTATTCATCCACAGAGTTCCGTTTAGACAGAACTGGTCTAAACTGGTTTCTGTCATGTTGTCTGGTCTAATTTACATTCACATTACATGTTCGGCATGCCGCAGGTGCTCCCAGCTGCTCTAAAAGCAATGCAATATCCTGAATATAAGGTGGATACAATTTATCATGTGTTTTGCATCTGTGCTGTTTTAAATCTACCTCTTTGCGAGCTGACAATTCAGAGAAAAAAATGATACACCTCAACAAAAAACCAGAAGCATTCTTTCATTCAAATCTCTTCAGATCTCTTAATACAGTGTCATTTCAGTTTTATGCAAAGTCTATGGAATTGATTTTCAAGTTTATTTTTTTCATTTTTTAAGTCTTTCTGTTGTTGTTGTAGTCCTCCTACATTTATCAGCCTCACAAAAAATCTATTTAAAGAAAAAAAAAAAAAACGTTCTGTTACTGAAAAAAAGAAACAAACTGTGAGCTGAAATAAGAAGTAAATAATACTCTATTGTTTAATTGAATAAAGAATAGTCTAGCTCATTCTGGGAATCTTTCTGTATATTAGCTATCTTGTTAAGTTTTATGGAAAAGTACCTGTCTAAATAATTAACATTTTTAAAGCTGATATTTAAAAAAAAATTGAACTGACTTGAATGAAAGTAAAACTATGTAATACAACATTGACATGAATATACATGTTTAATGACTAATGATTTTCATAACTATGAAGTAACATTGGTAAATTTTGTAAATTTGACCAAACTCAACTCAGTATTTTTTCATGCAAAACAAGAAAAAGGTAAAATTGCTGAAGAGCTGCTAAGCTGATGATATTGATTTTACAAATAAACTATGTACACTTTAAAATATATCTTTATCTGCACCACATTAAGAGAAACCTATGCACTTTCCAACTGCTGCCATTTTACCAGAATGAATCATCTATATTTAAGATCAGAATGCACAGTGAACGGTATTTGTACTGCCATATTATTGAGAAAGTGATTTTCTTTTAACTTTCCTCAAAGTCAATAGATTGGATACATTTGCTTATCTTTTTTTAAAATCACATTTAAATCATATGGTTTGAAATAAACATTTTGGATTTCTTATTAATATAAATAATAATAAACAATACAACTGACAGATTCAATTTCCTTATGTGTAAAATACTTAGCAATTTGGTTTAGAAAAAGGTTGCTTTTGAAAATAACATAAAAGTACTCAAAAATGTCAGTATAAAATATATAAGCTGGTTTAATCTTTTTTTTTTTTCCTTATGGAAGAAAAATGGCTTTTTGTCTAGAGATGTCATTTATTAAAATAGCCCATACTCCTTTTCTTTTTTTTGCAAATCAAATTCAGATTTCTGTGAAATGATATTTTACGACATGTGTACTGTATAGTAAAGAATACAACTAATGCATAAGCATTCACGGCCAAAGGTCAATCAAATTACAATGATTTGGACAAACAAAATGTTATTGTTTCTTTTATATGTCAATAACATTTCTATATCATTCCACTTGGGCTGTAAGTTTACAGTAAATGCATTCTCCTGATTTAATATCTCTCTTTTGTTAATTTATCCTTCAGCATCTTGAGGGTTTATTTTTTCTATGGCTGTTTGTTTATGATGCTGATGCTACTTAAATGTAATATCTTATGACATTCTATAATAGTCTCCAGCTAATTGCTTGTTTAGGGGAGTTTGCATAAAATCACATATGAATAAAACTTTTCTCTTGTCAAGAGTTCTTGTTTTATTATTATAATTATTTTTCAGTTGCAACTATTGCACTCACTTCACTGTCAAATTAAATCAATTTATCCCTTCTTTTCCTCTCTCCTGTCACTCACTTTTTTTCTCCTTTTTTCCAGAGCCTGCTAGAATTCCTATGTTTTGTATTGATAGACTTCTGAAATTGATCAACTCTTCACAGCATCACACAACAATGATAAAATAGTAGGCTAATTGTCCTTTGCTGATGGACTTTATTTCTCTTTTTTTCAGTAAGCCAGAGTGGTCTTGCTGGTGATGTTTGTCCAGATCCCGGAGTCCCTGAAAATGGCAAGAGGATAGGTTCAGTCTTCCAGTAAGTTAATTTTGTTTCTTTCCTTTCAGAGCAGTATTACACTGGTATATTTTGCACCTATCACCTGTAGTGAGTAATAAGATATTTGAAATTTAAAGATATAAATGCTATGACTAGTGACACGTAAAATTATTATCTCTGCTTATTTTTTTGCAATGCAAAATACTGCAGGTAAAATCTACATACCGTTGCACTTGCAACCCACGTAAAATGTTTGCAACCCACACAGAGAAACAAATTGACTCTGAACTGTTATAAAAATAATCAAGGTTTTGATGTAGACGTGTATTAGATCTTCTTTTTTAGATTTGGTATATATTGTATAACCACTGAGGCTTAAAGAACCTTTGATTAAATGTATATTTTTTATCCCTTGTAAATCCTCTAGAGAAAGATCTGTTGCATGTTAGTCTTTTGATGTTAAGTCACTGTCACCTAAAGACAGAAATAATTAGCTGCAACAACAACAAACACAGGTAATCAACGGTCAAAGTTGGGCTTGCTGGGTTGAAGGTAGAGATCACTTTACTTTGTTACATGTAAGTAATTAACATTCTTAAGTTGTTAGGCCAGCATGCTGACCCAAAGTCTGTCTAAGCTCTCTTATCTCACCACATCTTATTTTGTTCAAAACAACATAAAGCCTAAACTCCAGCAGGAGATTCAGATGAGGGTCTGCTGTTTTCTTTTTACACTGTCAGAGTTTTGGTTTCAAGCAGTGATAGGAACTAATAAAAACAGCCCACACCAGAGTGTGGCAGTAAACCAGGGATACAGTCTGAAGTTAAAAGATTAGAGAATCCTGCTGACACTGAGCTGAGAAAGAATAACACTATCATGTTTGTTAAAGCTGAAAAGTTCATTAACATTACCAGTAGCAACTCTCTGATGCTCTAAAACTGACCCTGCTTCTTTCAGAGGAGGAACACAGACAGCCTCTCATTAGACATGATCACTGATAATACTTTATTAAATTAAGTTGGGATGAGTAGAGAAATTATGAAAGCTGTATTTAATAACATGACAAAATTTTACCTCCTATCAAACCTAATGTTATTTGATATTAGATATTCTCTATTTTGTTTGTTATTGTGTTATTTGGTTAAGAAATATGCAGTATTACACATAGTACCCCTGATAGCTTTGTGTGCGGCAAGTTATAAACATGTTGCCACATTTTTCTATGGAAACCAATGAATGAAGCCCTTTTTTTTGCACTGAAGAACAGCTACTTGCTACATATTTAGAAATACCTCATCTATTAGACTTATTCAACTAAAAACAGTATATAAGTGTTGTTGTTTGCTTGAGGTGGATCTGTCCTATTTGCTTTTCATCAGACATTCAAGGTTTAAATATATATTAGAAATATACTTTCTGGTAAAACAAAAAACGCTCTTAAAATTATTGCACAATTTGTAGAACTAGACAATATACCATTTATTTTCTGGGAAGATGTATGATCAGTCATGTTTAGATTTTCATGTTCACATCCTGGTCTGTAAAGTCTGAATGTAGGATTCTCTACTGCCTTTTTAATTTCTATATTTTGATGGCATCTAGTGAGTACCAATAATTAAAAGATATAGAAATTACATGGGACCTTGTATCAAATATGTATGGCTGATACCTCCAATACTACATAATTTGTAGCCCTTTTAAAAATTTATTAGCTTGTAAAAAATTGTATACAGGCAGCCTTGTTTCGCTGTTCACACGTCGCTTGTGCTGAGCTACACCCTCAGGTCAAACTCCAGGGCTTCTTCATGTCCCACTTCCTCTCTCCAGGGCACAGTCATACAGGGGCTACACATGAAGATATGCAAGAAATGGTTTTTATCTGAGAGTCTAGCTTCTAAAAATTATAGATACAATGAGTCACATTGTGGTGCCTGCCATCTATTCAAAAGAAATGGAGAATTATTTTGTTTAAACAGAAGTTATGATAAGGTGATCATCCTCTAAGAAATTTGTGGTGTGTCACCAAGGTGGAGACATGATTTGAACATAGTGTGTCATACATTTTCACTTCCACATCTGCCTCTGTGGCAGACATCAGGAAGGGAAATTCTTGGAAAGTGAGAAGGCACATATTTGACATGAATAGAGTAGGCTAACAAACAAACAAAAAAAAAATAGAAAAGTACCACATGAAGCATTACCAATGATTATTGAAACCTGTTAATCATACTCAGTGATTTTGTAAAGGTAGAACAGTGAAATTTCACTCTATTTGAGAATTGTTGTTTATGTTATCTCTAGGGTTGGCTCAAGTGTCCAGTTCAGTTGTGATGACAGCTATGTACTTCATGGATCTAAAAGCATCACCTGTCAACGAGTCACTGACACACTGGCTGCTTGGAGCGACCATAGACCCATCTGCAGAAGTAAGTCATGCCATGACTCTCACTGAAATAAATTTGATCTATTTGGGTGTATTGCAGATGTCAAAGCTGTGACATACAGTTAACACTAGAATGACTCATAACTCAGATTTAAAATTATATTTTTTTATCAAAAAGCTAGTCCTTAAAGGGAAGTAAAACAGACATCTATCAAAAAAATAAAAAAATAGATATATACTCACAAGAAATACGCAAACATACGCAAAAAAAAAAAACAACAGAAAAATAAATTAATGCATAAATATTCAAAATTATCATCACACAAAGTCTTAATAAGTGATTATATATAGGGTAAAAGGTTTTGTTTAATCAGAGAATAAATAAATCTGCTCAACAACAAAGCTGTTATCACAAGAGTAACTTGCAAGAATCCTAAAAAATTCACAACATTTTTTCATTGTCACAAATTATATTACTTATATAAATGTAAAGATAATTTTAGTATTGTTTACTGAAAGCTCTGCTCAGCAGATAGAAGCTTATATAGGATCAGACTTCAGAAATGCATTTAAATCAGTCCATTCAAGAGCACTTTAAACATCTCAAACAAGCTCTTTACCTTGAGGAACTTCTACTGAGTGCACCTCATTTTAACACCATTTTAACACCTCATTTTAACACCATTTATTCTAAAGTGTAAGGACACTGAACACTATAAGACGTTTAAGTACTTGATGCAGAAAAACAGTTGCAAACATTTCAAGTTTGTGCCCTTTGTGTTTCGTATAGAGGAGTCTGAGCATATATATCAAGCCAGGATCCACACATAAACCATCCAACACCAAAGATTTCAATCAAGCTGAAATAATACAGTAAATTGTTGCTACTGTATATATGTGTTGCTTTCTAATTGTCTGTTGTAACTGTAAAGACTTGAAATGACTTTTCTAATAACACTTTTGTATTCTAATTAAAACAAATAAAAAGTTCTAAACATTTATAACAGTCTAAAGCAGCTTTGACCAGAAGTTGCCAATTTCTTTTTTTGTAAATTGAGAGCTGTCTTAAAAGTGTTTACAAAACAAATTCATCAGCATTTTCCATTAAGAAAAAAATAATAATAATAATAATAAAGCAAAATTCTATTTTGGTTACTACAAATCTTACAGTGATGTATTTATCCATTCTTTTGGCCTATTTTTCTTTACATTTGTTGTCTTCAAATTTTAAAGGTTCCAGGGGCCTCTTCTGTAATCTAAGATCTGCATTTTTCCTATTGTTTTGTTCATGCATTTAGGATAGGTGACTAACAGAACCATTAAAGCTACTTTGTTTTCTTGCTCTGAAACATGCGAGTTTCCCTTGCTGTCATGGAGATCATTAGCTTCCTTAAATTCCTAGCATCAGCTTACATTTTTCTTCTCCATTGAATTTTAAGGAATAAGCAATGTTTCTTAAAAAATAATGACACCATTTTCAATGTTTATTTCCTCACATTGACCCAACTTGATTAAAATTCAATACTGAAAGAACAAAACATAAATATAATAGCAGAAAAACAGAACAATGTCTCAGATTTAGAGACTGGCCTATGATAATGCTGTCTGATGATAGCGTGATGAGACACTTTTCCAAAAATGTTAACCCTGACATTAGAGTATTAACCTTACAGTTAAACTGAATACCTAGTGGTGTAGGTAATAAGGCAAGAAAAATGTATTAAGAGCCGCACCAAAACAACCCTGCAACCAAAGTGTGATATGAATGTTTCATGTAATTTTAACAGTGCTGCAATTAATTTACATGACAATGACCATTTTAACAGGATGTAGCCAAACAAGCGATATTTAAAGCAAATGAGATGAATAATCTGGTTTCTTTAGAAGATAACATTGTTTATGATGGTAAGCACACTGAAATAAAGCCAATTTGAGAAGTATGGTTTTATTTGTAATGCTATTTAATACCATTCCTCCTAATATCTTTATTAATATGAGTATTTTTGATACATATTAAATTACATGCGACCATTATCAAAGTCCTTGCAGAGGAAACTGATTCACTGATTGTGATTCCTGATTTTTAATGACTTGAAACATATAGCATTGAATATCAAATTCTATTAGACCTGTAAATAAGAATAAAAGTAGGATAGAAATCATTTAATGAAGGCATGGAAAACATTATAATTTTTATTTACATCTTTTTATCCATTGATGTGAAAGAGCAATGATGTAAACTGCACTCATGTTTACTGACAACACCCTGTTGGGTTTAATGTCATGGAATGAAAAGGCAGGCGGATGTTTTTTTGTTTTTTTTACGCCCATGTGTGCGAGCACATGCATTCACAAACACACTTACTCTAACAGTAAGTATCCAACGGATAATGTCACATATGTGCTGCAGCATTGGCCTTGAACTGTTGGTGTGTTTGACGGACAGCCAGGCCTTGCACTCAGACACATACTGTAAGGTCCCTGTCACATCATGTTATGCTGCATGTGTGTGCAATTATGTGCATGCGTGTTTGTGTGTGTGTGTGTGTTTTTATTGTGAATATATAGGAGTCTGTGACCTTGAAAATTTGCACTAATGTCCTGAGACTTACCCCTCCAGTAAGAAATGCTAGAAAATGGAAGACGAAGATAAAAAAAAAAATTGAAATCCGAATTGAGCTTTATCTTAAAGGTTTGATCTGAAATGCCTGTTTGTTTGTTCTTTTATCGAGTAAGAATAGGATAAAAAAAACTGATATGTTTATTGGAGACAAATTGCTCTAATTATCTAGAGTTTTACTTTGCGTTTAACAAAATTTTTAAAGAGAGAGAGATTGGTAAATTATGTAGTCCAGAACCCCTAAAGAATGATGTAACTTTATAGGGAAGAAAAACACACATCGGGACTATAATATATATATTTGCTTTCAAACGTTCAAAGCATTTGTTATAGAATATATTGATTAATTGATTGATTGATTGATTGATTGATTGATTGATTGATTGACTTTATTCATCTCACCGTGAGAAAATGTACTTGTTACATTGACTTAACATCATTTTACTGTCTTCATAAAATGATAAAGAAAGTAATAGTGGATATTCCTATTTGAACAGTGCTGTTGGTGATTTATTCAGCAGTGATTACATTTTAAGTCCAGCCTGTTTGAAATTTGTGGAAATCAGGATACTGTGGGAAACTTTTAATTCAAGAATAAATTGTACTTCCGCTTATGAAACAAATATACCATTATTTTATATGTCTTTGTTTTAACTGATAATACATATATAACAATAATGTCTCACTAGCAGAAGTGAAACAGACTGCTAGTAAAAAAAAAAAAAAAAATACTAGTCTAAATTAGTGGACTAACAGAAAATGGAAAAGTAGCGGTTAAAAACATCTCTGAACCACTAGCTCTGGTTTATTGTATTATCTGGTGTGATCACTCTTATGGGATTCAAACCCGTGAGCCTCTCTCGTTCTCTGCTGAGACTTTGCTGTTAATTAGAAGCTGGTTTCCTAGATGAATTGCAATGAATGTGTTTCTGTGTGTCCATTTGGTTGTGTGTTTCAAAATGTGGTTCAGCTCTCTTTTCTAATTAACAGTCTGATCAGTCATCTGGGTTCCTCCTCTCTTCCCTCTCTCTACTGGTATTTTTTTTGTCTCTTTCTTGCCTTCTTGTTTCTTCACCTTCTTCAAATTTTTCTCCATGTAATCCACTTTTGTAGTACTATTCTTTAATTTCCCTCCCTCTATATATTTATCCCCTTTTTATTTGCATTGTTCTTAAAACTCCTAAAACTTGTGTGTTTGCAAATATTTTACATCATAGTCAATCCGCTTGTAGCAACATTACTATGGGGTTAAGTACCTGTTAGTCTACAATCACTCTAGCCATACTTTTAATGCAGCTCATCTTGGCCACAACAAAGTGCATTCGCCCATTTTTCTTCCATACTGTTTGCCAGTCTGTTGCTACTAATGGTAATGCTAATCAAAGATTAAAACCTCTGCATGGCTTCTTAACCCCTATGCTTTGTTGAGCACCTCTGCTTAAAAGCTTAACGGATGTTGACCTTAGTTTTGATTCATTTTTTGGCTCAAATCTAAAGATTGCTACATGGAACTTAAGCCTTTTCTCAGCTCTGTCATAGAGCAACTTTGGAGCTCCATCTCACATATATATATATATATATATATATATATATATATATATATATATATATATATATATATATATATATATATATAAAGAGTTTGAGTCCTCTACCAGAGGCCTTGGAACTTGAGGGTTCTGTGCAGTATCTTTGCTGTTCCTAGAACTGCACTCTTCTAGACTGAGATGTCTGATGTATTTCCAGGGATCTGCTGTAAACGCTCTTTAAGTTTGATGCCTTGACCTTCCAGGTTTTCTCCAGCTCTTCTCTGAGAACCTGGTATTTCACTAGTTTTTCCATGTTATTTTGTTCCTGACGTTGCAGTCACTTGGTATTGCTATTTCACCACAATGTCTTTTCTCTCGGTCTGTCTGTATCTGGAAGTCTCACGGGACTTTGACTTGGTCATTCTCTGCCATCTTTTGAGGTGTTTCCCACTTTGACCTTGGTGTTTCCAGACCATACTTTGCACAGATGTTCCTGTATACTATTCCAGCCACTTGGTCATGGCGCTCCATGTAAGCTTTCCCTGCCAGCATCTTACACCCTGCAGTTATGTGCTGGATTGTCTCAGGGACCTCTTTGCACAGTCTGCAGCTGGGGTCTTGTCTGGTGTGGTAGATCTTGGCCTCTATTGCTCTGGTGCTTAGGGCCCACTCGTGTGCAGCCATGTTGAGTGCCTCTGTGCTGTCCTTCAGTCTGGCTTTGTCGAGCCATTAGTAGGAATTCCTGATATCTGCCACTTCGATTATGTTGGTGTGTGTTATGGTGCAGTTCTGTTCCAAATTGTCTGAGACGTTCACTGAGCATGTCATCTGTTGGAGCCTTGTCCTTGATGTACATATGGAACTTGGATGTTTCATCCTGGATAGTGGCTCTTATGTTCATTAGTCCTCGGCCTCCGTCCTTACGGCTGGCGTACAGTCTCAGGGTGCTGGTTTTGGGGTGGTACCTTCCGTGCATGGTTAGGAGCTTTCGTGTCTTAACATCTGTGGCCTGTACCTCCTCCTTTGACCAGCTTATTATTCCTGCAGGGTATTCCTGCTACATTCACCTGTTTCTTCTTTCTCTTAAAGATCCTTGCTAACTCAGCCTATTCCTATTCCTTAGTTCTATTAATGTTTTTTTTCAAATTGGGATGGGCTGTTCATATTTCCACTTGTGCAAAATATCAGATTAACCCATTTTGACAATGTGCTGGACCCCTTTTAGCTACAGAGGGCAGCTACAAGTACAGCAATGATGCTTTTTTTTACTGTGGTAGATAAAAAATGTTCTGACCATTGACAGGTTTTTATTTCTATACTATTTCTAAACTTTACAAGATTTTTTTTTTGTGGCTAGCCTCCTTTTTTTATTGTTGCCTCCATCGTTCAACATCTTTTTTCCAGACTTTTTAACCAAAAGGGTAACTTTAAGAAGACTGTAAAATTTCACCTTTGTCCCAAATCTTCTCTTATAGCTCGTACCTGTGGCAGTAATCTGAGAGGGCCCAAAGGGGTGATAACATCACCTAACTACCCTGTTCAGTATGAGAACAATGCACACTGTGTGTGGGTGATCACTGCTATGGACTCTGAAAAGGTAAGCCAATTTAAAAATCTAAAATTTACTGGACATCCGTCTCTCACACTCATGTGTCAAATAGTTTACTTTCAGTAAAAGTATAAAGTGACATCAGTTCTTCAATGTTTTTATTAGTGATTTTATTTGTACTTTTGATGGATTTGTTTTCTGTAGAGCTGCCGCAAAGCTCTGAATTGCAATGTGTGAATACTGCATAAAATACAGAATTGTGCTGCAATAAAATAATGAAAGCTAGATATTTTAAGAGATAAGGATGCACCGACATAGCTCTCCAAAGACCAGCTTTGCAAAACAGTCGCATAACACTGTCCATTTGAACAATTAGCCCCTCTGCAACAGCACATGAAAATGATTCAAAATGTTATTATTTGCAGCATGTAAGCAAGGTGCATTATAACGAGTGATTGTGGGAGCTGTTACAGTAGAACTAGGCATCTAAATCGGCAATCTGCAGATCTCCAAAATAGATTTTCCACTGTTTTTATGGACTTTCCTGGCTGTTTAATGTATATTACATTGGATTTTTATGTCACCCTGCGGCCTTGCATGGAGAAGCAGGTTTAGACAATGGACATATTTGTATGTACAGTATTTGTTTGCCTGTTGTACCACTCTGTCGCACGAGAGTCTGTATTGTACTGGCAAGTTGGAAACATGGGGAGAAAACAATCTATTGGAATCTACTGGGAAATATTTTGACAGTTTAAGTTTTAAAGAAGATGAATAACCTTCTCAATGTCTGGTTTAGCTTTTGTATCTATATTGCCATCTATTATGGCTTGTGAAGTCATGGTTAAATTCTGGTGTGCAGCTAGACCCATATAAGTTGGTTAAAGGATTTTGGATTTGAGGAAGTTTTTGTGAACATCAAGTTTTGTTATATCTTTGATCTGTGCTCACATTTTTGATGCACTCACACTAAAGCATCCATGCATGCTGAGACCAATAATGTGGTAATTCAAAGTGACTAAAGATTCAGAAGGACCAGATTTATTATTTATATAAAATTTCACAATCACATACAATTAATTTTAAAGAACTCAACTAACAGTCAGGGAATACACGTGTTGTTGTTTTTTTGAGTGCCTCTAAGCATACAGATAGGTATAAGCTCAAATAATTAAATACAGAAACGGTGCTCTGGAAGAACAAACTCTCACGCTGAAGGAAAACTGGAACCCTATTATCTTCAACAATTGCCTAATTTATTCTTGGACTTCATATCTCAGCTTTATGCCACAATCCACTTCCTCTGTTATAAAAACCTCCATCCTACAGCCCTCTGTCCCCAACATCACCTCTTCACTCACAACACTTCAGTTGAGGAACAAGCTGCCAAAGATCAAGGTGTGAAAGGAAATGAGTTTGAAGGGCATCAGCTTCAGGCCCTAAAGTCTTACACATATAAACTGCGTGGCATCATGGGATACTTGTTTAACACGAGCCTAAAGCTGAGGAAAGTACCACCTACTGTACTGTATGGCACCATTGTGTGGTACGTAGTACTGAAGTGGATCATACGATCATCTACCCACTGTAACAAGCTCTGGCCCATGTGGAGAAGCTTGGTATCACAGTGAGATCCACATTCTTTCATTTTCTCAGAGAATGTGGATTATTTGACCGTGCTTCCATTTCCTCCATGCTTCTCTGCTGCTACATGAATATCACAACTCATGAACAATTAATTGTATTTCTGTTCCATTTTATTTTATACTATTCTATTATCACAGTAAGGGACATTACAATTTTAACTTTTGGTTTCAACTGAACCGTATCTCCAGCTGGGTAAGGTGTCTGCATTAAGTGATGTGACTATAAAGATGTGAAATTTGACTCAATTGTAAGGTTTTTTTTATAGCACCACTCAATTTCTGCGAAGCTCCGGGGGAATAACGTCCTACCTTAGCCCGACCAACAGATTTGATTTGTGGGCCCGAGCCTAAAGAAAAACCCCAATGTAAATTAATATCTTATTAAAGGTGTTACTGCGACTAGACGCAGTAAGTTCATGCAGCACGGATCTGTGTGCGGATTGAGGGACTTTAAACCTTTTTTTTTTCTGGCATGCACAATCGGTGCAAGGGTACACAGACTGGCCCAGGTCAGGTCTGGCCAAGATGTGCGTGTCATGCAGGTCATGCGAAGGCTGCAGCAGAGCACAGCAGGCTCAGATTTCCTATCCGCCTTCTTCTGCAGCTCCAGGACAACAATAAATAAAAGACAGATCCTCTATTTTATAATATCTTTAACCACATTTAGTATCCACTTAACTGAATACAATCAGCTTATAGTGCATGAGAAAAAAAATTAAAATCATAGATCCTGACCTGACCTGATCTGACGTGAGTCAGTCCTCGAGGGTCGCTGTCCTGCAGGTTTTTTTTAGTTACCGTAATTTATATAATATTTTGTTATAAGGTTGTCATGGTTAAAAAGTACTTTGAATCAAACAAATTAGCCTTATTGATTTTACATTTCCTGTACTCATTAAACATTTCATATACTGATATATAAAACATATATATATATACTGGATTATTGGTGTTAACAATTAATTAAATTGAAAATGTGATTCATTGAGCTGGATATTTGTAGCTTTTTGGTCATAATTGGAAATTCTGACAACAAAAGGCAGCTAAACAAAATGTAATTGCATTGATTTTCTCAGATCGAAACCCAGCCTGCCTCTTTGATGCGGACTTACTCCTTTTCAAGCAAAATGGTTACACACTTTTCTAATAATGTTTTTTAGCAAAATAGATAAAACCATTAGATGCTGAATTGTCAGTTCTCTTTTGCTTTTGATAAAAGTATTTGTGAAAAATATCCTGAATACAAGTTTTAATGCGGAAAGTGGACCTGTTCATATAAAAATGTGGTTTAGTTTTGTTACCTAAAAGATGTCATGATAATATTGTGATAAATTCATCGTATTTTGCTGCTATGGTCATTTTCTTAACTCGTTTGTACAGCACCATCCATTCCTTTTCTTTCTCTCAACTTGTCTTCATTTGTTATTTACCACGGTACTGGGATCTTTACCCTCTTTATACCTGGTTCTTCTCTGCACTTCACTTTTTCCATTAGTTTCTCCTTCTTTTATTGTTTTCTTTATTTCAACTTCTCTAAAATCCAAAGTTTGAAACTGGGGACAGCAGAGAGATAAGTCAAAAGAAGAGTGAAATGTCCTTGAGTACACTGGAAACTAAATGATATCAGAGAGGAGACAGAAATCAAAGCAAATCGAATGTTTTGCCAGCTGCTTTACATGTGGAGGCATGATAAAGAAGAAAGAAGTAAAATCGACTGATTTTCAAGCTGGTACTTGACATGTGAAACCCATGTTTTTTTTTTTCTAAAGATGGATAGAAATGGAGTCTGTTCACCTCTGAGCTCTAAAAGACTGGGCTGGGAAGTTGTGAGATATAATTGAAGAAAGACCACAGAAAATATAAAAGGCAGTCTGAAGAGAGAAGAGAAAATGACTTTTTGTTCTCCCCACTGTGTCTTTCTGACCTTGGCGGAGAGAAATGGCTATTCGCAGGGTGGCCAAGGGCTTGTGGCAGGCACTGACGTAATTTTATTGTATTACTGTGCAGATTTATGTCATACAGGTAGCTATGAGCCTCTAATGAAGTCTTTAATCTGATTTATATCAGCATGTACCAGTTTACACTGGTAAGAGGGCTGCATCTCATGACGTGTCTATAAAAGTGGAAGACTATTGTTTAATCAGAAATATTCATAGTTATTATGTTGATGTCGCTGTTCCATAATGGAAACTTTTCATGTACTACTCACTGTCAAATTGAATAATTTTATTTAAAATTTTGTGTTTAAATTTTAAACCTAAGCTTAAAAGAGAACTAATGTTTTTTTTTCCTGCTCCACATGTTCACTCATTATATACCTTATATATACCTTATATATATATATATATATATATATATATATATATATATATATATATATATATATATATATATATAAAGTTTTTTTTTTAAGAATTCTTTTTAAATAGGTTTATTACTCCTTTGAGCATTTAAGCACTCTTCATTTAAATTCAAATGCTTTTTTCTTAATACTGTTAAGTCTTGTTCAAATTTCATAAGAAGTTTTTAACTTAACTTTGTAGGAATTGTAGAGAAATTAAAATATTTCTCTGTGATTTGACTGTAAACTTGACTATTAAGACTTGAAATGTACTTTGACTTGGTCCCTCTCTGTTTATCTAAGTTAAATTGTGCCAAATATGTAATCTGATTCATACGTTTCATACATTGCTTTATTGGTCTTGTTTGATTGTTTTTATTAGAGAGTAGATCCAAATGAGTAACAACTGTCTCCTTGCAAACTTTGTCTTGTTACTTTTCATTCCTGTGTCGCTCTTTAGGTGTGCTCTTTATTGTTGCAGTCACACTTCATCTGTTAGATTATTATTCCAGATGACTTCTTTCATCAATAATATGTTTCAATTATAAAAAAAAGATATTGAATTGTGCATTGCTTTTTTCTTTTTCTTCCTTCTTTATAAACTTTTACTTTTAAAAGCTTAAATTACCAATAACTAATGCTAACTGATGTGTTTCACCTTGTTAAGTTTTGAATACGAGAGGTACAATCAATAACGTTTGTTATTGTCTGTCAGCCTCTTGGCAAAGACTGTAACTGCTTTTATCTTTGTTTCTGCTTGTGTTGTTATTTGTGTATGAGAGGTTGTGTTTGAGTTTATGAATGTTGACTGTGTGTTTTCTGTCTGCCAGCTTAATTGCTAACTGCCAGCGATTGTGAAAAATATGTTGCACGGTGAACTGTCAGCTCTCGGGTCATACCGAGGAATAACTTGGGTGGGCAGAAGAAAAAGGACTTGACAGCATGTGCGTGCATGTGTGTTATTGTGTGTGTCAGTCATTTGATTCATCAGTGTAGAGCAGATAATTATTTTGTTCAAATATGAAGCATTCCTGCTGCTCATACATACACACACAGTCACTCTTGAAACGCATCATCTCACATCCCCTTTAAACCTCTAATCATTGCCGTCTTTTTTCAGATGAATACAAATGAGCATTTGCAGAACTGTGTGTGGGTTTTTTTGGATGCTTGGTTATTTTCATCCATGCAACATTGCAATCATTCCAACATAAGGCTGACACAATATGTGACATTCAGTTAGAATTCCTTAATTTTAACTTAATGCAGGAAGTCAGGCGAATAAAGAACAATAAAAGCAGCAGCCAGGATGTGATAAAACATGGGATAATACTTTAGCAGTATATTGTTGATAAAAGCTCTTCATGACAGCACATAATGTCTAAAATGTATTGTTTTCCAAAGCATGTTGAAATAGGGCACTTTATCAACATGCATTTGTTCACCTTAGTTATCAAAGCAGTGAACATGATTTAAAAAAGAATGGTGTGTTTTATTACTGTTTTTGGTTAAGTCTACCTCACAGACCATTATTATGCAGTTTTTAACTTTTCTGTTATATCAGCAGAACAGTAGTTTCATACTTTTTAGCCTTCATGAATATAATAAACATAGGCTGCTGACCAAGGTGTCCATTATAATGTTGTGAGGATATGCAAATTTTAATACTCACCACTTGCAATATGATTTATAAAACATAAAAGATTGTGGCACAGGTTGTGTGACTTTAGCACGTTTCAAAGTCAGGTGCAAACTACTGTAGAACACAAAATTTCCTGTGACCAATGCAAGAAGAAGGAGGCTTTGAGTTAAGTCTGACAGGGACCGCTTCCCAGACTAATCTCTGTCAGACATGGGGTCAGAGGCTAAAGTTGACAAGCATTTCCAGATTTCGTTATACAATATTTAAAGGAACTAGAGGCAGAATGAGTTAATGAGTGACACGACTGGTGCTGCAGGTTGATGCAGCAACTAGGCACCCATAGAAACGCATAGAGGCCTTATATTCACAGCTCTGCACTCGTGATGCTGTAATGCTGTTTATTAAGTGACAGTTTACTACAAGACTACTGCACATATTTTATGACAGCAACAAGCGCAATGTCAAACAAGTCTTTGATTACTACTACTAAGAAAACTGTGACTTTTTCTGAACAAAACTTTAAGTGCTCCTTCTTAGCAAGTCATGGAATTTTGGCCCACAGTTTTAAAAGTTAACTTTGATCAAATACCGTTTTGCATTTTTGAGATTTCTTTATTTTTTATCTGTTCAAATAAAAATGACCCCAGAGCAGAACTGTTTTACACAAATATGGAGCCACATCTGGGTACCTTAAAGGCACAGCCAACAGCCTTTATTTTATATGTCTTTGTGTCATATTTATAGTCCACTTGTCAGATAAAATTCCACTAGAAGATGATCACTAAATTGAACCTTTCCATGAAGCAAAAATCATTTACTACTAATGAGATGTTGCACTCATTCACATTACCTGAATTACTTTCGAAATGTCAGCCACCTTTTTGTTTTGTATATTCAATTTTGAAAAATAACTATAGCATTCCACTGGTTATTTAGTTTGTGTGCAAAATGTTTCAATGTAAGGTGGCCCTGTGTTTGGAGGCACGTGGAAGAGAGCGAAGAGAAGTTCAATTGGCAAGATCAATCTGCTGTCTGTTGCATCTAAAGTTCAACGGTTCTTGTCTTTTTTTTTTTCTACATATATATATATATATATATATATAGTTTTATTTATATATATATATATATATATATATATATATATATATATATATATATATATATATATATATATATATATATATATATATATATANATATATATATAACTCCTAATATATAAGGATATATATACTTTGTTTTCTAGTATTATTGGTTTAATTCCTATTTTGTGGTGTTTCTAGATGTATTTGAGTGCTTATGTATTTCTTGATTGCCCTCTTGTGTTGGTCTCCTTTTCCCTAGCTCCTTTCTACACTCCTCTGTTCACACCTGCTCCCAATCAGCTCATTAGTCCTGTCTTTGTTCTCTCTCCTATATATACTCTGCCTGTGTAGTTTCTCAGTGCTGGTTTCTCATCCTTTCCTGGCTCCTCATGTATGCTTTCCCTGATGTGTCCAAGGTTCTGTTTTTTTTTTGTTGTTTTTTTTTTTTTGTTTTTTTTTTGTTATGTTGGATTTTTGGATTCTTGCCTCAGTTGCCTGTGAGTATTTCATTAAATCTACAAAACTCACCTCTCTTCCTCACCTTTGCATTTGGGTCTCAAAACCTCAACCCAACGGTGACGCACACATACATATATATATGTATATATATATATATATATATATATATATTTCACTAGGCCTCTGATTACCTTGAAATTTGTCAGGGGTTCTGTTCTACTCCCAAATCAGAGCATGGGGTTGAAGAATGGTATAACTCACCCTTATTTCTTACATGCTGAGATATTAAATAACAAAAACATATTTCCCAAAGTCTTTAACTCCTACTTTGTTTTTAATTTGATGGTAACCAGAAAATGTCATGTGACAAATATGGCATTTTGCCTGATTTTCTTAATCAGGCAGAAATGTATTACCCACTGAGGAAGCCAACCTGTGACTCGGTGCTCACATAAAACTTTTGCTAAGATTTCTGAAATGAGCTCTAACCTCCATTATGCACAATCTAGTTAAGGTCTTTTTATGTCACTTAACGGTATTATCAAATGATGGTTTATCATTGGATTTCAACAATTCATCTACCATCACCTTAGCTATTCCAAGATGCTTTATAACTCTTGAGAGAGATAAAATAAGCCTAAAGGCTGAGTTTTAATCTGTTTAATCTTCTTTTCTTAAATCATTGCAACATATATAGTTTTCCTGTAATTTGTCTTCTCAAACATTTTTCATTTTAACTGACACTTGTTTATTTTGCTGGAAGGCTTAAAGTTATCTTTTGGAAAGCGATTGCTAACTCATACTGTGGCAGCTCTCCAGCGACATAACACAACTCCTTTATCTCAACAAGGGAAATCTATAGGCTCTGCCTTCAGGGCAGCTGCTCCCTATCTGTGCTAGTTTGGGCCTTGGGTCATCTGAGTGCACGGCTTTTTCTATAGTGTTTTCTGTTGCCAAAGCAAAGCTGATGTGTATCCCTAAAAGGTTATGACGTCTAAGACAAATATTTCAAGTCATAACATTTTCCAAAGCGATATGACAGCACACTACTAAATACAGTATTTTGTTAAACCATGCTAAGATAAACAGTAATACAATGCCTAAACCGAATTTTACATCAATAGCAAATCATACAAAACTGCACTCACTACAATACTGAGCTACGGCTTATACCTTATTATTGAGCCTTTGTTGGACAACCAGGAGGAGTGCAACAAGCAAGTTTTCTCCAAAATTCCCAATGTGACACTGGTATGATGAGCACTAAATCTTGGTAATTAATATATATATAATTATTTAACATATATAAATCAATCAAAATAAAAAGTCACATTCCATTTCATTAAAAATAGGAAAGGGAAATGACTTAAGGCTTGGTCTTCAACAGGGAGCCCACGACCCTTAGGGCGTCCACGGAGGAACTGCATGGGGGTTGCGATTTTTTTTGGTTGATTTGAATTCTTGTTTTTTTTTTTTTTTATACATTCCCCCCTGCAATTTTTTCAACTAATTGAAATTTCTTTAAATACACATTAACATGAATTCAACACACTGAAGTAAACAGATAAATGGAGGCAGAAGATGTCTTTCACTCATCAATTTATTTTTTTTTACAGTTTTAAAATGCTGTCCCTTATGCTTTCAAACCAATTTATTATAAAATGTTTTTTATTTTTTTTATTTTATTTAACCATAACCAGTATTATTAGGGGGGGGGACTTTTTAGTCTTATTAAGCATAAGAGATTTGATGTCTTATTTAAGCAGCATTTATTAATTCTTGCAAGGCAGAACAGATACAGTATTTGCCAATTTTCTGTTTGTTCTGGTTAGACCAAGTTTTGTACTAAGTACTTGACACGAGGAGACTAAGAGGGATTTTCCAAAACAAGGTACAGACAGTTTGGAACAAACAAAGGGATGTTAAATAATCTTGGGCCTAAATGAGTCTGGCTCACTCTCCAAAACAACTCACACTGGAAAACAGCTTCTCAGGATCAGAACAATATGTCTAGCCTTGTCTAACAAGTGTGCAGCCTGGCTGAAGACTGTACAATACTGAATACAAAACAAGCTGAAATTCAGGCTTTAAAAACAAAATAGGAATAGACTGGAACATTTTTCTTTTCCACTGCACCAGAAATAATCTTGTGCCTTAAACTGTTGCCAGGGTATATCCTTGCATCGGTATCAAGTTTGAAGTTTCAACATTAGTCTTTGTACTTTCAAGGCATTAGAAATGTACAGAATTGGACCTTATGTCCTTTCTCTCATTTACTTCTCTAATATGAGCTGTTTCTGTGCTCTAGCTGCAGAAACACAGAAGCATCCATGACTTCAGGACTTTAATGCTTGACTTTATTTCTTTAACTGTGCTATTGCGGATCTGTCCAGTACTATCTAAAACACTATAAACTGGAAGACGCACAAGCAAAATACAGAATAAAGACAGCTCCTCTATGCAGAGAAACAAAGTTGGAGAGCACTGACAGGCAGTGAAATAGATGTGACTCAGAATTATTCTGCTTCAATTGTTGAGACAGATATACCTGAGAAAACCACCTCCTCCACACACATATAGATTATCACACTTGGATGCACAGAGAGACTATTGTAAGTTACTACTTCAACTTTTTTTAGAACTTTGAGCTGCTGTAAAAATAGGGTTTTTTAAACAACCTTAGCAATGTAGTCAATCAGACCTGCGTGTTTTCTTGGGTATTCTCAATCAGTGGTAGCAAAATTGACGAAGGTAACTTTCATTTTTACAGGTCCCAAGACCTTAAGATAAAAAAAGGCAAGCCATGCACAGAGGATCAGAATGAACTGAAGTTGCAGCTTTGCATCTTTTACAGTTTGTTTACAAGTCGACAATAAACATTATAGTGGATGTGTAAAAGAGAACAAAAGGTAAAACACCACAGAAAGATCTAACTGATGTATACTTATGAATAGTGTTTACTGTTGAAACCCTTTACAATGAGTAAGGATGATTTTGTTATCTAGGAATGAAAAATTCTTTAAAATGGGTCTGCATATGTATCTAGCTTTGATTAAGGTGGCCTTTGCTTTTGTTTGTATGTGTTTGTCTGCGTTAATTGAGGTTTCTGCTGTGATTCTCTGAGCTCTTTTACCAGTGAAGAGCTCATGGGCATCAGGGAAACAACTGCAGTATATGTAGTTCCCACTATAGTAAAGCATTTCTGCACAGGAAAAATATTTGAATTTGCACACATTGCTACCTGTCATATTTCCATCCAGTGTGCACTCACTTTTTAGAAAACTGGTCAAATTTCAGCTACTGGTGGGGAAAAATCAAATACTTCTATTCATCTTCTGTTCTGTGAAAGGTGGCTGTGAACTGATTCTGCACTGCTCATAGCGGGTTTCCAACTTACTCAAAGACCAGACTTTGCCTCTATGGTCCTCTGAGTTCTATAGCCCAGAAATGATCAATTGCAATAGGAACATCATCTTAAAAGGATGAATCACAGATGGACCTACACTTTAACTATTTCAATTCAAAACCAAGTAGAGAACAGGTTAAAGATATCGGCACTGAAGCTCTTGCAAAATAACAATCCAGCTGTTGCAGAACGAACATAGAGCAATGAATCTTCAACACAATAGACTGTAATATCTAAGACACACTCCTACAATGGATGTCCACTTCCTCACACAAGATATCAGTAGAGCAATGTGTTACCACACTGGGTATAATCTGATAGATTATTTAAAAACTAAGTGTTTAGTCTATCTGTGCTGTGGCCTCGAATTCATCCCAGTTACAGACATTCTGTCAAATTTTGTAAACCCAGTCCTGGCTGCATAGCATCTTTCCACTTTCTACAAGCTTTTTTCTTTGTGACCTTGAGGCTTACATTAATGAAGATCTTAACCTAACAAAACGGATCCTTTAGTGTTTTCTGCGTCAGCTATTTTGACTTATTAGGGAGATTAATAAAACAATATACCTTATAGTATGAGTAGAAAAAAATATAATTAGTATATTTGTGTATTATATTTAACAAGCAGGTATTATAAGGGTAAAAAAAGTTTTTTTTTTATGAATGATAACTATTCCTTGCACTACTGTACAGAGCAGACTGTGACAGAAGGTTGAAGGTAGCTGATTTTACATCAATAGCAGCTTGTATACCAACATGACAGTGATTAAGCATCCCTCAACCCAGTGCGGGTCTTGGTCACTCTGATTAAGTGATAGCCACTTCACCTGAAAGCTTTGTAAACCTGTCTTGAAGGCTTGTGAGAATTTGATCAGGAAAGCCGGTCTGAATGAGTTTACAAAGGCTGTGACATCCCACATCAGCTTCTGTTAGGACAGAGGTATACTTAAACATACAAGAGTGAGTTATATTAATGAATTACCCCTGTTTATAGCCAGACTCGGAAGGCTAAAGTTGGAAAGTGAGGAAGCATTCAGACAGAGAGGTCATGAAGGAGCTGCGAGATGTTAAATGGCTTTACTTAAGGTGTCTCAAAGATTAGATTTTTGCAAACAACACTAGAGTGGAGGTAGTTCAGACAGATTAGAAATAAAACCCAAAGTATGCCCACTTTTTTCACAAACTTTCTTGCAAATGAGCTGAGAGTTATTTGGTCACATGACTCCTTCACTCAGCTTCAGCTCTAGTCCACAATTATCTCCCCCTCCTCCAGAAATGGACATATTTTTCCAAATAGAAAAGTTTAAAGGAAAGCGTTCATTGCATGTGGAGCGGAAGGTTGGAGCTGTAACGGCTTGTGTTCTGAGTTATGGCTGAAGAGAGCAACTCTACATTGGCTAAAATAAACTAAAGAGTAACGCAGTCTCAACACCATTTTTCAACCACTTTTCACCTTCTATCCAAAATTTTAAACAAAATTACAAAAAAAATTCTTAGACATGTAGTCATGTAATCATACAACAGAAGAATTAGTTTTATATGTAAATCACCAATTATGTTACATACAGTCAGGAAAACCAAACAGGATGCACTTATTAGAGACTTTATGAGGATATACATAACTATTTTACTGGACAATTTAAAGAGACACATATATTTTCCCTCACAGTATTTTTTTTTTGTATCTGAATAAACATTTTCCTATTTTAGATCTTTTAGAATTATTGAAATTATTTATTCTTTTTAAATGACAGGATAATGAAAGACATATTATTTCTGACCATAATTATTATTATCTTAGTTTCATATAGTTTTGGTAATCCCAACAGACATAAGACAGAAAAGATTTATTTAGTTTTCATGTCTGGTGAAACTTTACCTTTTCCATATTTTGCTTTTCTAAGATAGTGAAATGTTCCATGCCTCACCTCTTTATATGAGAATTACCTTGCCAGAAAAAAAAAAAAAAAAAAGTTCCCCTCCATTTTGACTCGATGAGATATCATGGTTTGGATGACTCAATATCTACACTGAAAGTTTCAATAAAAGCCATCAGTAGATAAAACTTATTACATGGTCATACTGCAGAAAAAAACAAAAATGGCAAAAAAACACCATAAACTCCAAAAAAATATTACTCAGCATAGGTATTACTGCCTCACATTTATTATAAGTCAACAGTAGCTCCTTATAATAACAGGAATCAGATATCTACCATTAAATAAATATTAACCTCCAGGAATATGATAGTGCAGCACAAGTTTCAATAGATCAGCAAGGTTATATTTTCGCACCCTGGTATAAAAAGTTCTCCTGAAAATAGTCCATAGAGGACAAAAAAATAACAATGTATTCTTCAGGACAAGAAAAAGGAACAATCCCTCCAAATAAACTTTCCCTCAGTTTCAGCCTATTAGAAAACAATTTCCAACCCTCTTGTAGATGGGGAAAACACATCAACCTATAGTGTTAATGATTTTAGTAATTAGTTGTTAGCCAGTAGTTTGCATCTTTTTCTCATTATTTGAATATCTTTAGAAACCGCTACACTTTGCTTGGGGTGCAACATCCAATGTACACCGAGACAGTTAAATGCTTTCTACAAGGAGTTTTATTGGCCTTCATCTCCAATATTGCTTGATGCAAAATACATTTGGGCTTGTTTGCGTTATACTGAGGTTTCTCTTTGGCGTTTTTGTGTATGAAAAGGTGCAGTAAAACACACATGCAGACTTTGAAGAGGTATAGAATGGCATCATTGACATTCCTATCATGACAGCAGTTAATCCCTCAGCGTACTCCTATCCTTAAACATGATCTGAACATTTCCTGCCATTTTTATTTTGACAAAGCCCTGCAAAGGCTTAGCTTTGCATGGATGAGTTTGGCTTACAGAAATGGGTTTTCACTCTTATCACCTTTAGAAAGGTTTTTTTTTTTTTTTTTTTTTTTTTTTTTTTATTACTGTACTTTGATTTACAATGTGATGGCCTTCTCCGCACAATATTACATGTTAAAAGATCATCTGAGGTCCCTAAATAATATACTAGGACCTTCTCTTATAAAGACCAGTACATTTTTGGTTCTGAGAATATCCGATCATGGCAGAGCTATGCCATTATCGATGCTTCCAGGAGTATGATCTACATCCTATAAATAATGAACAAGCATGGAATAATGGAATCTCAGTATCGCGGCATTTTAGAGTGGAAAACAGATTGATGAAGTGATGCTGTTTGTATGCCACCACAGCCACAAAGGTGCCTGCAAGTCAAGGATTCATCACTCTGATTCTTAGTGTTCAACAGCTTAGAGGTGAGAATGCAGGCTGTTTTTTTCAGAAATGAATTGTTTAACAATAAATGAGGCTTAGGATCCTGCCAAGGAAAAAGAAAAAAATCACAGGTCCTTAAATTTCAAGTTTTTTTTTTTTTTCTCCTTCATTACATAATTATTTTTTGGTCAAACATATAATTGTTTCCACACTTTCAGACTGTCCCTTTACTTTTTCCCCAGTCTTATCAGTATTGAATAATTCCAGCCATCACCTTTTTTGCTGCTCCAACATTTTCTATCAAACAGTATAAACATATCAGTATTATATTTTTTTGAATGAATAATTAATTTTTTTATTTCATGTTTTGGCATTTTTCGAGATCCCCCTGCAGAGACGTTATTGCATAATCTGTTTAATCACTGTCCAATGTTTTTGCTTTGGTTCTATTTCCACATTATGAGACTAAAGGGATAAAAATGTGGAAATGGGGATACCTTAATGTTATCCATCCATCCATCCACCCATCCACCAACTGTTTGGACCACCATGGTTTATACGGACAAAGAACTAACTGACTGAATTCAACATAGCTGTGTTGTTCTTCCAGTCACTTATAAGCAGGATTGTAAGACAATCAAGAGTTCAAAGCTGTTGTTTTTCTGTCCAACTCTTCTCCATCTCCTATCCACAAAAAGAGCTCTTCAGAACTCTGATGGGAGTTTTGGAGCTTTGAGGCTAATTTAGGTCCTCACATACATAAAGTTCATCTATGCTGCCCATTCTCGTCCAATTACCCTTTTTAAGTCAAAACAAGATGGGGACTAAAGTAAAAAAGCTTTAACAACTCAGAAAAAGACCCATGTAAAGATAAAGTTTATATTTCATGCTTGAAACTAGTTCATTTATGTCTAGTGACATCTTCAGTTTTATAAGGCATCTGATTTATTTGTTTATTATTTTTTTTTTTTTTGCAATTGTAGAAACAGGAACATTTTGTAAGTGTAGTTTCAATGTCCTCTATATTTTATTACTGATTTGGTCATGAGGTTGGATAAACCAAGAAATATAATAAGTGTTTACATAGGTAGTTGTTAATTTAAATAGTATTTGATCACATTCTGGTAGTCTGACTGGTAATCTGTGTGGTTTACTTTTAATTTTACTGACATATTGGTTGTCTGGCTGGTGATTTTTCATTCAAACTAGTAATCTCAATGGTTTACTAGTAGTAAACCTGACTAATTTATGGTACATCTGATTTGTTTTTTAAATAGTTTACATGTAAATTGACTGGTGTGCAGGGTGACTAAATGCAATGTGTTCCTCTGCAATCGGTCTCCGCCAAGTGACGTCAATTGTTTACCTCGGGTGCGGTGCATCGTGGGAAAACCACCATATTAGGTGGAAAGTCGAGATAAGCCACACGCGGCTGTTCTTTCGGCATAATTATTTACCAGAAATGACACGATCATGTTGTGTGAGAGGCTGCCAGTCCCGGTGTCGTGCCAAGGTAGTTATCCCTGCGAAAATTTGTATCCCCTCTTCGGGAGCACGCAAGGAGTAGGAAGAACAACCCGAGTTAACTCCGCTTCAATTCCAATGTGCAGAACTTGAAATTTGAAAGGTTTTACGTGTATGAAAGTTGAGCTTTACTGTTTTATTCTTTACTTCACATGTTATAGCAGAATATCGCCAGTGATATTGATTTAAAACTAATAATAAAACACAAAGGTTTGCTTGAAAGCTGGTCGCTGACAGCAGTGTCTACTCCTTCCTTGAAAGCAAACAGATCCTTGTTCTTTTCCATACGTTCCTTAAAAAAACTCTATCATTGTTTCACAGTGTCCAAATGTTCTCATCCCATTGAAAACTGTTGTAAACCTTGTAATAACCTCCTGACGAGGGGATACAAATTTTCGTAGGGATAACTACCTTGGCACGACGGTAATTTCGCATTCTGCTTACTTTTTTCCATATAGTCAGAGAAACAAACTCAATTGCAAAAAGCAGTTGCTTTGCTAGATTTCACAAAGGCTAGTAGGACTGTTTTGGAAGGGCAGCCAGTTTTCTCTAGTGATGTTTTGCACTAAAATGTTTGAAAAGCCATCTTAGGGGCCAAGATTACTAACCTGTTCACACCTTTAAAGGTGTGAACAGGTTAGTAACCCGGGCCCCTAAGATGGCTACTAACCTGTTTTCACCTTTAAAGGTTTTCCCAAAGGGCGGTAGCGACAGACTGCTTCTTGATGAGGTTTTTGCACTTCTGCTTTTCCACATTTAGGGCATGAGGTACACATCTATTTGCACCTCTGAGACTTTCACACAGAACAGGTAGTACTGTGGTGACTGGTTTATACAGAAGTTTTTCTACTACTTTTTTGTATTACCATTCTAGTTCCTGAAATATATTTCTGTACTAATTTTATTTTATGCCCCATTGTTTGCAGTATAGATTAACTGGTTTTACATGTTTTCTTACAGTGCTGTTCTGAACCCTGGCAAATATTTACTGTGGATTTTCCCCAAATATAGATATGGAGCACGATATCTGCAGTACTTTGTGATGATGTCATGGAGAGGCTCGGCTGACGTTGATATTCACAACAAAAAACACATTTTACAAAGCTTTTTCTTACAAAAATTACAACAGGACTGCATCCTGCAGAGAAACAAAGTTAGAAAATAAAATAATTTAAAAAGCCTAAAAATCTTGAAGGTCTTGAAGGTTTTTTAAACCTTCCCCAGTAGAAGCTGTTGCATGCGGTTTGCAATGTTTTTTTTTTTTTTTTTTTTTTTGGCACAGATATCTCAGCATAGTTCCAAATTTTCAAGGTGCACAGAGTGGAAATTCAGCACAGACGCTGAGTGTAGAGGCGTGGAAACCAAAATATACATTCTTTGAACACGTGTACCTCGTGGATGTGTCAAACATAAACCAAGCTTGAGTCACATAACCCTGCATGCTTTCGATGGGTCTCTGATTTTAATACAGGTAAACACCTTAAATATACAGGACAGTGGGTCTGAAAAACCAGGGTTAAGCACCCCTGATATAGAAAAGCTACGGATGACGTCATAGCAAAAACAGATGGTAAAGGGGCAAAAGTCGTCTTCAAGTGGTTCACACTTTTTTGTTTGGTATTTAAACTGCAGGTTTCCCCCACTTAAATGCAGCTTGCTTTCAGAGATTTCACAGGATTTCACTCAGAACACCCAAGTTGATTCTTTCCTTTTTTCTCTTTTATTTGAAAGTTCAATCAACAATAGTAGTAGCAGTAGGTGAAAAACCTTTAAACAAACACAGAGAAACAATGATTAACATCCTTTAAATAACAAAATTGTTCCTGAAACAAAATATAAGATTTAAACCCAAAATCAAACGTATTCAAAGCATTATTCAGTGATACATTTTAACATTTTATTATTAATTTACTTTCTCAAATACATTTCAAATAATTCCTCTTTTTTTTTTTTTACTTTTCTCAATATTTTAACATTTCAATCTAAATATTCAAATAATTTGTGGCTCACCGGCTCCTTCTCTTTGGAACAAACTTTCCTGCAATGCATTCACCCAGGCACCCTCATAGAGCTCACTGCTGCTCATTGAGTGAACATCTCCCAACTAATCCCTTAATTATCTTCTCCTGTCTCCAAGTTAGGAGACACTCTCCTCTATACTCAGTCAGAGGAGGGCAGTGCATGAATTCAGCTCAACCTGTACCTCGTGGATGTGTCAAACATTAACCAAGCTTGAGTCACACAACCCTGCATGCTTTCGATGGGTCTCTGATTTTAATTCAGGTAAACACTTTAAATATGCAGGACAGTGGGTCTAAAAACCAGGGTTAAGCACCCCTGATATAGAAAAGCTACAGATGTCGTCATAGCAAAAACAGATGGTAAAGGGGCAAAAGTCGTCTCTGGCAAATGGGACTGGGTTGTGCAGCAGCATGATAGACTTTCCCCTCCATTGTTCATCAGATATACGGATTAAGTCTATTTTCAACCAATGACTTGGCAAATAGCATCAGTTTTATAAAAATCAGATGAACCATAAAACAAGTCAGACACAGGGAATCCGCTTAATTTCAAAATGAAAGGCAATGCACTTCTAATGTCATATAAGTAGGCAATGATTGCTGCAGAGCTATGTCTTGCAGTTGTTAACCGAACTGACGTGAAGTGGTATGTGTGAAGCCTGCTTTAGGGGGAGCCAACAGAACAATGTTATCGACAAAAAGCAGAGATGACAATGGCCCCTCCTTGAAGCACTTCTTTAACGTGGTTTTCATACTCATTTCTACAATCACCCATAATTTAAAGAAATAGCTCAAAGTTCATTGTAATGTGAGGTTGAGTCGTAACCATACTCAGATTCATACATTAACCCCTAGACTTATAACCTCACACTAAATCCACTCCTCTGCAGTTGGATTTCTTTACATTAAATCTATCATTCAACTTTGTCCTGCTATTGCAACTTTTCAAAAGACAGATTGTTCTTAATTCCTTTAGTAAGTCAAAACCTGGCTATTGATGAAGTCCTCCACTTTTCTGAAAAGAAAATGTATTTTCATTTTTTTTCTATATTTTTGTTATTTCTATTGTTATAAAAGTTAAGTAACAAATTTTTTAAATGTTTCTACTACAGTAGCAGCCATTCAAAATGGCCCTTCCCAGTCAAACGCCAGCCGAATGGCAGCCCACTTCCCTACAATTCCCAGCAAAATCTCCTCCTACTTCCAGCCACTGGAGTGACCCCTTCTTCTCCTGGGTGTGCATATTTTTTTTTTCCCGGAGTCCACCCTTTCACTTAATTATAGGGCCAGGAGGTGGAGCGTCTCTTTAGATCTTAAGGTCAACAAATCATGACAGCAAAAATATTTTAGTATAAAGATTGACGTTTAAAAAGGAATTATGGGGACCAGCCAAGAGTCCATCAAAGAAAATGGGGAAAGTTTAAATTCATACTGCTGTACCAAGCTTTACACTGAACATAAGATTTAATGAAATAATCAGATTTCTTTTTTCTTTTTTTTTTTCTATAGAATGCATGGTTAAAAGGGGAATAGTTATTTGAGGTCTTCTGGAAGGTGCTGGTGAAGATTCTCAGTCATTCCAAAAGATTGATGTTTCGCTTCCGACCTAGGAAGCTTTTTCAAAGCTTGAAAAAGCTTGGATAGGAAGCAAAACTATTTTTGGGAATCTTCTCGAAGAGGAAAAATTGGGAACTAAGAAAACAAACAGCCTCAACAGGACTGAATGTTAGTTGTTTATTCAGGTTGCCATGAAAGGTGAAACTTAGGACTTCATGATTCTGTAGTCTACATGATTGTTTTTTGTTTAATTGTTCAGCTTTAAGTACCATTATACATTTTCTTTCATGATGAGTCCGTTTGAAAACTTTTTAAGGTATGGAGTTGTTATTGGTTGTACTTAAAGGCTATATGCCACAGAAGGTATATAACTTCCACACACATTTGATCAGAAATGAATGCTTTTTTTTTTCATTTTATTTTATGAGCATCCCTTTGTTTAATTTTGGGTTTTAATTTTTCAGGTTATAAAGCTATCATTTGAAGAGTTTGACCTGGAGAGAGGCTACGACACCCTGACTGTGGGAGACGGTGGAAAGATAGGTGACACTCGGAGGGTACTATATGTGTAAGCACCAGTGATAATTTCTTATCCATCAGTTACTTGTAAAAGTATAAAATAAGTTAGGAAAACACAAGGTAAAGCGTAGGAGAGACTTTGTGCTCTGGAGAGATATTTTCAAAATGTTTAACTCTACAGTTTAAATTAAAAACTCGTGCACATTTTGCTAAAGAAAAAAGTATAAAATGATAAGGAGTATGATATGAATGTAATCATTGGGACTACTGTGTCTTTTTAGACTCACTGGTACCAGCGTCCCTGATCTCATCGTGAGCTTGTCGAATCAGATGTGGCTACACCTGCAGTCAGATGACACGATTGGTTCTGCTGGGTTCAAAGCAATCTATGAAGGTAAGAGCTCTTTCTAATTTACAAATTACAATTTTAACTGGTCTTTTTTTTATGAATCACCCACACACATCTATAGTAAAATATCACAGCATTGCAGGAAAGCAGGTAATAATGGGTGACTAATGAATGGCTTCAGACCTAATCAGAATACAAAAAAGTCTGTCCTTCTTGTATATCTGTCTGTCTTTAGTGTAAATGTGTTGGCTTTTGTGCATTTAGGTAATAGCCTTTGTGAACACTGTGTTATAAAGCTAAGCTTTATTGCATGTATACAGGTGCTGGTCATAAAATTAGAATATCATGAAAAAGTAGATTGATTTCAGTAATTCCATTTAAAAAGTGAAACTTGTATATTATATTCATACATTACATACAAACTCATATATTTCAGATGTTTATTTTGTTTAATTTTGATGATTACAAATGACAACAAATGAAAATCTCAAATTCATCATATCAGAAAATTAGAATATTGTGAAAAGGTTCAAAATTGATGGCCCCTGGTGCCACACTCTAATCAGCTAATTAACTCAAACCACCTGCAAAAGCCTTTAAATGGTCTTTCAGTCTAGTTCTATAGGCTACACAATCATGGGGAAGACTGCTGACTTGACAGTTGTCCAAAAGACGACCATCGACACCTTGCACAAGGAGGGCAAGACACAAAAGGTCATCGCTAAAGAGGCTGGCTGTTCACAGAGCTCAGTGTCCAAGCACATTAATAGAGAGGCGAAGGGAAGGAAAAGATGTGGTCGAAAAAAGTGTACAAGCAAGAGAGATAACCGCACCCTGGAGAGGATTGTGAAACAAAACCCATTCAAAAATGTGGGGGAGATTCACAAAGAGTGGACTGCAGCTGGAGTGAGTGCTTCAAGAACCACCACACACAGACGTATGAAAGACATGGGTTTCTGCTGTCGCATTCCTTGTGTCAAGCCACTCTTGAACCACAGACAGCGTCAGAAGCGTCTTGCCTGGGCTAAAGAGAAACAGGACTGGACTGCTGGTGAGTGGTCCAAAGTCATGTTCTCTGATGAAAGTAAATTTTGCATTTCCTTTGGAAATCAAGGTCCCAGAGTCTGGAGGAAAAGAAGAGAGGCACTTCATCCACGTTGCTTGAAGTCCAGTGTAAAGTTTCCACAGTCAGTGATGGTTTGGGGTGCCATGTCATCTGCTGGTGTTGGTCCATTGTGTTTTCTGAGGTCCAGGGTCAACGCAGCCACATACCAGGAAGTTTTAGAGCACTTCATG
Source organism: Cyprinodon variegatus (assembly GCF_000732505.1). NCBI lineage: Eukaryota > Metazoa > Chordata > Actinopteri > Cyprinodontiformes > Cyprinodontidae > Cyprinodon > Cyprinodon variegatus. Next base: position 2,508,504 of record NW_015150458.1, on the reverse strand, counting down.
CTTCCTGCAGCTGACCAACTTTTTGGAGATGCAGATTTCATTTTCCAACAGGACTTGGCACCTGCACACAGTGCCAAAGCTACCAGTACCTGGTTGAAGGACCATGGTATCCCTGTTCTTAATTGGCCAGCAAACTCTCCTGACCTTAACCCCATAGAAAATCTATGGGGTATTGTGAAGAAGAAGATGCAATACACCAGACCCAACAATTCAGAAGAGCTAAAAGCCACTATTAGAGCAACCTGGGCTATCATAACACCTGAGCAGTGCCACAGACTGATCGACTCCATGCCACGCCGCATTGCTGCAGTAATACAGGCCAAAGGAGGCCCAACTAAATACTGAGTGCTGTACATGCTCATACTTTTCATGTTCATACTTTTCAGTTGGCCAACATTTCTATAAATCCTTTGTTTTTATTGGTCTTCAGTAATATTCTAATTTTCTGATATGATGAATTTGAGATTTTCATTTGTTGTCATTTGTAATCATCAAAATTAAACAAAATAAACATCTGAAATATATGAGTTTGTATGTAATGTATGAATATAATATACAAGTTTCACTTTTTAAATGGAATTACTGAAATCAATCTACTTTTTCATGATATTCTAATTTTATGACCAGCACCTGTAGTAAAATGAAATCCTGCAAACACACTTTTTGGTCTCTGCTGAGAAGCTTAAGGCCCCTTAACAGTTACAGTTATCTTCAATGTTACCCGTGATTAATGCATGTCTTTCCTCCTTGGTGGATTATGGGGTTGTGCACCTCTTACCTGGTTTGTTTTGATCTTATATTTTCTCTGTTTTCCTAAAAATGGTTTTAATGGGGCTCTGCGGGATCTTCAGTTTTAATATTTTTATACACTATCACCATTTCCTAATGTGCACTTTTTCTTGACCTGAGCTTCTTGGTGTTCTCAGTGTTTGGGCTTAGTGTTTGCTGCTTAATTAGAGCTGCTGCAGACTCTGGGGCCTATCACATGTGTGCACACACGAAGATAATATAACACTTTAACTGATCCAATTATCCGACTTCTGAAGACAAATAGTAAACATTTCAGGGCTTCAAAAGAAAATGGATGAATACATACGCAGAGCTTACACTTTGGTCTTTTTTTTTTCTTTAGACCTTTCTAAAGCATTACAATTTCAAAGCATTAAGTTTCCTTACAGATGTCTCCTCAAGTTCTTTTTTTACAATAATGAAAATTATTAGTTTTGTACATTATCTTCATCCGACTATTAACTAATTGCTTGACAGGATTGGCCATGTTTTAGGGCCGCTGTCCTGCAACTTTTACATAGTTCTATGCTTCAACACACCTGACTCTATTAGCTCGTTAGCAGAGCTTTATGTAGTTTAGCCATTTTATTTAAGTGTATTGCATAAGGGACATTTCTAAAAGTTGCCTTTTATCCACAACTCTATTGGACTGCTGACAGGTCAAAATCTCTGCATTTTCTGGATCTGTACATTTATATGCCTACTTTTCATCTTCCACTTATCCTGGACTGGGTAGTGGGAGCTGCACTCTCAGCAGAGACACCCAGAGTTCCCTCTGAAATATTGTTTTTATGCAAGGCATCAAGAACATATACCCGAGCCACCTGAACAGAATCCTTATGATGTGGTAAAGCACTGACTCAAGCTCTTCCAGAAGCTGTATTGAACTCTTATCCCTAGCACACTGGCATGGTCCGTTTCAGGGAAGCCAAATTAGTTTGATCCCGCTATAGTTTGAACACATCCTCTGGTTCCCCACCTCCACAATCTTCCAGTCCAGGAATACTGTCCACGACCACTGATCTCGAAGGTCATGTCAGCCACGACAACTCCACAGCATCTAGGGTCCAGAGATACTCGGGATAGATCATATCTAGCCCTTCCACTGCGTAAATGTTTGACCAAAATGTTTTTTTTATTCCTTTTTCTCTTGTTTTTGTTTTACTGACATAGAAAAATATTGACTTTTAAAAACTGCATTTTTAAAAAATGTTTGATAAAATTTCCATTCGTCCAACTTTAGCTGAAAAACATAAAACTTTCCTTCAGTTTTTTCACACCAGTAGTTGTGAGCTGTTGTGTGTTTATATCTTTATTTGCCATGTAATGTGACATGAAAACCAGAGCAGACTCAGAGGGGGAATGGGGAAAGATTAAAGTTATATTCTGCATCTTTTCAGTTCCGTTTACTGCAGTGATGTTATTGACTTTCTGGGATCAGGCCCACTCAGGAATATGCAGTAACTGAATAACCATGTGACTTCTAAAACAATATAGCTCTTTTATCTTAACATCTTAGTTGGGTTTAGCTCCGTAACCTATTTGTATTTAGTTTACGGTGCTGAAATGATCTAGTTTACTATTAGAAAAACCTTTGCTACAATTTTATGGTTGAAATGTTTTAGTTTCAACATGAAATTTAAGAATAAGTTTGGCTTTGTAGTTTTCAAGGTGTATTTTCTAAGTTTTTATATGTTGATTGCAGCTTAAAAAAATGAAATTAACCAGGTTGGCCTCACAAAAGTGAACACTTTCTACACAGAAAGTAGAAATGTGAAATTCCAACAGTACTGAATGATCTCCCGAAGATGGTTTAGTTTTACCCCTCCCCCATCAGAACCCAGCAACTGCCTACTGTGTTTTTATGTCTCCCCTTGCATGGGTATATGTGATTCTGTCAGATGCAATAAGATCACCACGATATGCACTTTGATCAGTCTTACCCCCCTGAGTTATCTTAGATTTTCAGCACAAATCTGCACCAGTTTCCTTAAATGGCATGAGGTTATGCTCCTTTTTCAGAGAAGCCCTGTGTGTTTGTGTGCACCCTGTGGATTATTAGAATAAATGACCATGTTAATATGATGCACTCAAAAAAGTAACATTGCAATTAATGCATTTAAAAAGTATTCAAATCCCTCCAAAAAACAATACGTTTTTATCAGATATGTTTAAAATTAAAAGAACAAATTTAAAAATAGGCCTTCTGACTTTGTCAGTTAACATGTTTACATACATGTGTTTACCTCATTCATACAAAGAAATTTAATAAGAATTCTTTTTTTTTTTTTTTTTGCATTGATTTATTCATTAAATGAAAAACAGGATGACATTTCACTGTTGTTGGTATTACAAACTTAACCTAATCAGAAAGGATATAAACTCTAAATGACCTACATCTTTGTAAATGTTTTCATATAGCCTTATCATTCTTCAAAATGTAAAACATATAAGAGTAAGATTTTGATATAATTTTTGAGAAAAATACACTCTAATGCACCCAAAGTTTTGCATATAGTCTGCATTCATCAAATTCATATGTCTGTTTTAAAGACAATAGAATTTTCATGTTTTCAAACTACAATTCAGAAATGTATGCTCAGGGGAACTCTGGGGTGAAAGTTTTTGAATTTGAAGAGAAAAAAAAAAATAACTGCAAAAAGTTGGAGGATAAATAATACAACCAAATCTTGGTGAGGCAGCTACCAGCATAAGACAGACTTAACTTTGGGGTCAGGATAATTGAAATCCATCCTGACACTCGTCATCTGTGTGACAGAAAGCTCTTGGCCAAACACATCTGAGATTTCCTAAATTATTTTTCTTCTTCTGGGTATTTTTTCATCCCAGCTGAGTTCCAAACACAAATATGAGTTATATTAAGATTTTGATTGTTTGACAGAGTTCCAGGCGATAATGCGTTATATGATGACATATGCCTTATTGCCAGATTGTAAAAGAGAGGGATATAATATATTTCTTCTTTCTCCTAAATTTTATGTAATTTCCAAACAATTATGCTTGATGGGGTTGAGGGTGTTGTTTATGCTTCAACTATTGTTTTTTCTTTTACAATTAAAACAGAATTGCACTACAATTACCCTGATGACAATTAGCTGTAAGAGGGGGAGCAATTAAATAAATTTCACACAGATTGCCGCTACATCACTGCACAGCAGAACTTTCTTCCAGATCTTGGTGTCCTATTTCCATTATTTTTCACTTCAATGCAATTTAATATAGAAATATATAACTGTGAAGTTGGAGATAATTGTACACGATCTTCAGCAAAAATTAAGAAAATCTATTTTTAGCTATGTTATGGATCTGCAGCCAAACTAATGATCTGTTTATAATACTTGTAGCTACAAGTCTTTTGATGAAAACATTTAGCTTTAGAAATGTAGACAATTAAATGTCTTGGTTTTATCTCTTCCGCAAGCCCTGCAGGATAAAAGGGAGTGAGTCAATTCAATTTAGGCATGGACTTTGACAAAATCATGTTGATACAAGAATAAAGTCTGAAAGAAACCCTCAATTTGTTGCTGTTTCTGTTTGTTGTCCTGCTGCAGGATCAAGCTCAACCCCACTCCCCAAATCCATCCATATTCCAATTAAATGTAGTTTATTAGTAGATATTATTCTGTTAACTAATCCTGCTTTAAAGTTATAGGGAAGTCATATTTAAATGTCAAATCATTCTGGCTTAAACATGTATATAAATGTACTCTTTATCAGACTATTTTTTCCCCAAATTTATATTTATTAAAAAAAAATCCTGTCTTAAAATATGTGGGTTTTTTCATTATCTTATGCAGGCCAGTTAGTTATATGTCAGCTTTTCATTTTTAATTTCGGCCAATCTGTCAGTCAAATTTTTTCAGTCCTAGCATCTTGATTCATATGTCGCAGCTAATATATAAGAATAATTTACTTTACCATTGAGTAACGTCCCAGTGTTCACAGCGATGGACGTCTGTCTCTTCGGCAGGCGAAGAGCTAACAAAACTGTCAGTGTTGCGAGGCAAAATAACCGACCAATCACATAAACTTTATTCACTCTTGTAAAATTGGGGACCACTCAAGAGAATTTGTAAATACAACGGTTGGAACAGCCATTTCACTATGACTTTAAAATTTACCATAACTGTATTCTGTTTATTCAGTGTTTCCTAAAAAAAAAAAAAAAACATTTAATCAAATCATTTAACGTGTTTCATTAAAACGGCTTTTAGTGTTCTAATTCTTGTTCTGCTCCCATTTAAAGATGGAAATTGGAATGAGTTAACAGGACTGAAATTCCACCTGTTTGTGTTACAGAAATTGACAGGGGAGGTTGTGGCGATCCCGGGGTGCCTGCGTTTGGTCATCGTAGCGGCGATCGCTTTCAGCACAGTGATATACTGACCTTCTTTTGCCAGTCAGCTTTTGAGCTTGTTGGGGAAAAGACCATTACATGCCAGCACAATAACCAGTGGTCTGGAAACAAGCCCAGTTGTGTGTGTAAGTAAATGTATATTTGGGATGTTTGTACTCATTTGAAGCATCATTTTTAGTGAACTTTACTAACATGTTTGATTGTCTAAAACTCCTCCCTTTTTCCACTTCTCTTTTTGCAGTTTCTTGTTTCTTTAATTTCACTGCTCCTTCAGGGACTGTGTTGTCCCCAAACTACCCGGAGGAGTATGGCAACAATCTAAACTGTGTGTGGTTGATTATCTCTGAGCCAGGAAGTCGAATACATCTCTTCTTCTCTGACTTTGACCTGGAGCCGCAGTTCGATTGGCTGGTGGTCAAAGATGAAGGTAGTAATCTTTTGATACCAAAAAAAAACAGTTTTAATATTTGGTTAAAATAATTTGTATTTTTACTGCCAGTTAGGTTTTAATGATTTACAACTGAAACCTGAATTGTCTTTTTATTGCTGCTTTAAATTGTAAAATTATATAAGTCAAAGCCTTTTCTTCCAGTTGTCTTTATGAGCAGCCAATGTAGTCTTCAGACTGGATTTGGGTTAAAGAATGACTGGTCGATAACCCGGACAGAAAGATAATTGCCATTTTATGTTTTATTTCATCACATTGATCATTTTTTTCACCTCACAGTAAAACACAGAGCAATTATATTGTTGTTCCACATTTCAGGGTTATTGATTTGGCAGGTTCAAGTTAAGCCTCTGTTTGACAGGCAGGATGAAGTTGTGTTTAATTGACTGGCTGTAAACCTCTGCGTCTGCAGGGATTTTTTCTTTCTTTCGTCTTGTGTAAAGGTTTTTAGAAAATGGTAGGTTAATTGCAGCTGGGAGGGCCTGCTTCAACGTCTTTCAGCTTGTAGACAGTTGTAATGAATGACAGTTGTCTGGATGGCTCAGACAAAAAAAATTAGGACAAAAAGCTTCTATGCTTCTCATCAGGGGCTCCTAAACATTTTAGTTAATTACCTAGCTATAATGGTGTCGAATACTGCCTACCCTTTATTGGCGACCTGACAACTTGCTATACAGTAAATGCATTTATTAATTGACAATGTATTTAAATATAGAGTGGAGGATGTTATGTTATTATTAAAAGATTTTTATTTTATTACAAAAATAATCTAGCCTGGCTGGAAGATGTTGAAGTCACTGGTCATTGTTAGGAAGAGGCTTAACTATTGAAACACATCTTTTTCAATACTTTTAGTAGGGGAGCTTTGAAATGGGCCTGTAATTCTGCAGTAGCAGCTTGGCTGTTTGATAATTGCTGTTTTAAGAGCCTTGGGGGAAAACACCTCCAAAAATTGACATATTTGTTATTGACCAGGACTCCTAGCTGGTCTCTTTCCCAGTGGCCAAAAAATGTGTTTTGTCTTAATCTAAATACAATCAAGCTAATTCATGACACCTGTCAAAGTCTTCCATTTCAGCCTAGAAGCACAGGTGCTACAAATAGCATCAAGGTACACTAGAAGAGAAGAAAACAGGCATTTAGAGGTTAAAAAAGAGTTTTAAAAAAGTCTATAATGTCATAAAATAAACGTGTTAAAATGAAAGTCGTTTTCGATAAAATAAAATTCAGTAAGGCTGCACTGCATTTATGTTAGTGCCAGGATTAACAATTTGAAATTGATTCCTTTCCCCTCTTTTTTGGATTTCTCAACTACTGAGTATTGAAGGCAGACAGAAATTTATAATTTAAGAACAGACTTTTTTTTTACCTTCAGACTGCCAAGTTAGACAGCAGGGGGACACAAAAAAACACTTTTTTAATATTTGAGGATGAAATGCAGTAATATAGCCTGATGTGTTAAGTGCAGCGGGAATTTCTTATCAGCAGCACTAATATTCTTTTGTTTTATTTTTTTATTTAAATTTTTTTCTGGGAGGCTGCATTGAGCTGCACTCTTATTTCTGTCAAATAAACTCAAACGCACTCCTAAATTTACAGATCAAATGTGATAATTCAGTCTTCTTTCTTAACCATTTAACATTAATCTTCTATCGTAAGCAACAATAACAATATTTTTCTGAGACAGCTGCATGCTGCCATGCTCTCCTCTGTAGCTTTTGTTAAGTCACCCTCAGTTTTTTTTAATTTTTTTTTTTTTTTGTTTTGTTTTTTTTCTAGATATGCATCTACAGGGGAGAGTCAGCAGGAATTACATTCGACCATTATTGAAAAATACTATAGGGTCTATAACTAGTCTTAACTCAATTTCTCAAGTCACAAAAAACTAGATACTAAACTCAAGTCAAAAGCATCACATTCCGGGAACCCCTAAACTGGAAAAATCAACCTTTGGTTACAGAACCTCCAGATATGCCAAGTTTGAATACACCCATTAGGTACTGAAACAAGTTGTAAACTTTATGAACAAAAAATTACCAAACATCCATCAATTCATTGCTTTTTGCTTATCCAATGTCAGGTTACAGGGTTAACAGGTCAAGGAGGAAACTGGAGCAATCCCTCCCATTCAGCAACATCCTCCAGCCTAATCAGTTGCATCCCAGGGCCTTCTTATTTTCTGTGTAGTAGGACATTCACAGTAAACCACCTAAGAGAATTACCAAGTGGGCAATCCAATGCAATGCCTTAACTACTTTGACTGATTCCTGTTAATATGGAGAAGTAGCTGCTCTGTTCTGAGCTCCCTCCAATGAAGGGGTTCTTTACCCTATATACCCATCCTTTGAAGAAAGCTTGTTTTTCTTGCTTGTATCCAGTATCTTTATTTTTGGACCTGATTAGTGTCTTATAAACAGAGATATGGGTGAGAATGTAGACAGATCAGTAAATTAAAAGTTAAGCACACTGGTGCAACCTGAGATCAAATAACTGTTTATGTTTTTTTAAATGTTTTACATTACAAAAATAATTATTGACCTGTGTCTTTTAATTAAACATTTTTGTAGTAATTGATTAAGAAATTTGTTCTGTACAGGAACAGTATTATATTCCTGCTGGGCTTAAATATATGATATCAGAAAGATGGAACAGTTAATAAAAGAGAGAAAAAAAACAACATGAAAGTCATATAAAACAGATTACATTGAATTAAATTAAATCCAGATCAAATATGAGAATATGAAAAGTACTTCTCATAGAAATATCAAATGGGATAGGCCTCACCTGCAAATCTAAACTGTACAATTGATAGTTTTAAATGTAAGCTACACAGTGAACTTGAAAATTACCACAAGCAATTACTAAGGAATACATTTTAAAGTTGTTTACCTTAGTTGGAGATAGGAATTTTAACCAGTGCAGAAAATACATAAATGAATAGTTATGTATGCTTTTCACCCTCAATTCGTCAGTATTATGGGCATTAAGCCACATCTGGTCTATCAAGAACTGCTCAATCTAGATAACAAGCCGTTATTAACCCCTTACTCATTGTTTCATGTTAAATTAATACAGTTGTTCATAAAGTTTCATATCTATATTTTTACATTACTAGTGGTGCCTTCTGTAGACGTATTCCTGGATATAAACTTTACTTGCATATTAGGTACATTACATAATCAAATTAATAATCTGGGCAGTGTTCTGGTCCTCCCCTTGTTATTTTATTGTATTCCTCATAAGTTGAGGAAAATAGTCAGATGTTTTAACACACACGTGCCACAAAGAACACAGAGGATGCATGTCTTGGGCAGTTTTTGTGGGAAGCTTTGGGGTCATTCATCGGGTTCCCAGTGAGGTCTGTAAAGGCTGTAGAGGGCAATCTTAAAGTTATTGCAATCATAAAACCCTACGGGGATGATGGGCCCGTTAAATCTTTCCTGCCATGGTGTTAGGACATCTACAGTAGCATTAACTGAAAATGAGATATTATAGCCTGTAAAGAATATAGTATGTATGTAAAGGATATTTTCTCTCAACTGCATTTTTATTTCAAACAGGAATCAGGAATAGAAAGATTAGAATCACAGTAAAATAAAACACTGGAGTCCAGAATACATTTTCCACCATTATATTATTTGTATGCCAATTGGGTAACAATAATAAAAATCTTGGGAAACTTTGTGTAACCATATCCAGTCTGGCCTCCTGTTGGTTTTAAATTCTTCATCCCATCTTCAGCCCTAACTACTCTGACTAATCAACAGAACCTTCCATCAAGCAATATTTTCAAACAGACCAACACAAACTGAAACGGATGCTTTAAAAAATAGTTTTCCTGGAATGAACTAAAGTGTATTCTCTTATGTCTCCAAAGTATTCAACCTACTACAGCTGCAAAAACAGTGCCCCAATATTTTTAATGGAGCAAATGCCTTCAAAGGCTAGGATGCCTAGATATTCCAAGAGGCACTATTTATAGATTAGGAAAAAGGAGGGTTTTAGTATCCGCAAATCACTGATGGAAAGTACAACAGTCTCATCAAATCCTAACTTCGATTGTTCACAGACCTTTTCATCTGGTTGGTACAACCTCCCTTTATGCAAAGCTGACAGTAACTTTCTTTACAACAACTCAATGTACTTTTGTTACTTGAGACCAAAAAGTAGTGAAAATATTTATTTAGCTAATATTGAACCTAGAATCTTAACAAGGGTTTTACATGAATTTAGCATTTTTAGATAAATGTATGAATCCAAAAACACCTTAAAAATCACATCCAGACTGGTAAAGGTAATTGTAAAATATATTTTTGAGCATAAAGTGTGGTTTGTATATCTGTTCAAATGCAGTAATCTCATAACATGTTAAACCAAAAGCTGTAAATAACATCAGATAAAAATGTTAAGGTTTGAATGTGTAGATATTTTAAAATGACTTTATCAAATATAAACATATTAAACATATTAGCAGCAACCACATTATTAGTTACACATGTTCAGTTGCTCGTTAACACCAACTTCTATTTAACTCTGAATTATATGGTACAGAATATTTGGACATTAAGATACTAATCCTTTTGGAGGCCATTGTACTTCATCAACAGCTACTGTCAACAAACCTCAGTCATGTAGATGACTTTGGGACGTAGTCCATCTCAAGAATTACATCATGCTGCCACCCACACCTGCTTTTAAGAATATTTTCCTTCTGAAGAAGCTTAGTGAAACCTTTTTGCACAAGCATTCGTATGCATACATACCATGCAAGTTAGGTTCCAGGTGTTTACAAATACACAATAATACTAGACACTAAGCTGCTGCTACAGATATATACTACCCTGATTAATATAGTGTAATCACCAGAGGTTTTGACTGCGACACACATGGATATCTAAGGGATCCAAGCTGCAAGAGCAGCTTTTCTTATTTTTACTTTGGTTGTCTGTTGTTGTCTTTGTTTTCGGTTCCTCTCGTCTCATACAGGTGTGGAAGCCAACTTCTACGAGTTGCTGTATATCTTCTGAGTTGTCTGTTTTTGCTGTTTTGTGTTGTTTTCCTCTCTTTTCATGCGCTCTTTCCTATCTCTATCTCTTTCTCTCCCCTTAGTTCTTATACCCTCTTTCTTTCTCACCTCCCTTTCCATGCCCATTTCTGTTGTATACAATTTGACTCCCTAAATCATTTTCAATTAAGTTTAATATAGTCAAGATTTCGATTTTTGTAGTTAGAAGCTGTTTAATCTCCTTTAAGATTTAGCTTAGTTGATATTAAAGGCTGTAACAAGAACAAGATCTTTTCATGCCCCTCTTTCCTTTGCTTTAGGATAACATTGTTTATGTCCTCTTTTCTACATTATTTCTCTGTCTTTAGGATGTTTTTGTGCTGATGTTAGACCACTTTGAAAGTTTCTTATTTCAGCATAATTGGTCAAAATCACTTTTGATCAGAGTAGTTTTTTCCCATGCTTTCCCATACTAATGTTGGTTAGGCCTAAATGCTTTTTGAGATTTATCAGAAACTTAAAATAATTACGATCACTAATCCCTGAATTGGCTAGTTTGTATATTTGCACTGCTATAGCAAGAGACACAATATTAACAGCTTGTCTAACAGTTTCAGAATACAAGAACTACTGGGAAGTAGGAACTATGAGGACTATCAATACATTTTCACTGCTCATACATTGTCAGAATTACAGTATTCTGTTGGTATAAGGAAATTATCTTACATTCACATATTTCATTCAGTGGATAATGAAAACTTGTAGATGGTGCAGTTAACCTTTCAGTAGATATCAGGACTGAGAAGCTTCACTCTCCAGGGTAAAAGTTTGGATCCAGTACACAGTCTTGTACTTCGACTGTTCTCTCAGGACCTTTTGAGTAAACAAATATTTCCCTCCGGAATGTTCGCTTTGAGTATTGTCAGCTTGTGAAAGATGTCAGTGCGATTATGTCTGGAGAGTTTGATGCCGAGAGGGCCAACCACAAGGCTCTCTGCTGTCACATAGTTCAGGCAATTGATGTGAGCATTCCGGTTTCGAAGAATGTTTGCGGTGCTGTCTATTTGAAAACGTTTGTTTTAATTGTTTTGTTTTCCTTCCTTGTGTGTACCTCTATGATTTAATTTTCCAATTCTGCTTTGCTGCCGGCACATCTACATGTTTGAGTTCTATTTTATTCTGTTCTGGTTTTTGGTCTATTCTGTTCTATTCTGTTTTAATCTACTCTATTCTGTTCTACACTGCATGAACTGTGGGAAGAATAGTGTTAGTTTTTCATGTCATTTACTGTTAATTTCACATTATACTATTAGATTAAGAATAATTTATTGTGAAGTGTCATAACAATAATACTCTCACTTTGCACACTTGTGTGCATACAGTAGTACACTCCTACACTATTAGAAAGTGACTGGAAAACACATTCCCTAGTTAACCTAGAAGTGGAAAATTCAACAGTATGAACAGGAGTACTTCAAAGCTGGACTTTGACGGATTTAGGAAGATCATATTCCCTGTACTCTTTGATTTGATATAAAAATGGTTTGTTGATGTTTTGAGGCATCTCTGAAAATCTCATCTGCAATTTGTTTTATTTTAGGTCTGTCTGAGGCAACAACATTTGGGACCTTCTCAGGAAAAGACGTTCCATCACAGATTGCATCAAATGGACATATAATGAGACTGGAATTCCAGTCTGACCATTCCAATACTGGGAAAGGCTTCAATATCAGTTATACAAGTATGTACTGCATACCTGTTTACCTGCTTCTGTCAGTCCATTTGATAGTGTGTGCTCTACAAGGTGTTTAGGGACATTGCTATGTGGCCAGCCACAATGACTTACATAGTGTGATTTCAATACACAGTGATTCTCTATGTGGAGACTCTCAAATTCACCAGACCAATCACATAGTGGGAGGCAGGTGTTTACTCTTAGCGTCAGAATTGTACCCATAAGAGTCATGAGAATGGCCGTAAAGGAGCAGTATTTTTATGACGTTCTTTAAAAAAAAAAAAAAGCTGGAAGCTATTATTCTACCATGAGCTGAATATTTCTTTAAAACCTCAACAACCGCCCGTTTTCTATTTAAATAGATCTGATTGGTCCTTATCTGTATCCACTGACCTTTTTAGTCCAGACTTTAAAATCAGACTCTACCTGGTCCTTTCCAGACTAATATACCATGTTTACAGATTATGTCATTTTGGCTTACCTAATTTCACTGCAATGTGACAGGACATATAGCTGAGGGTATCTTAAAATGTTCTCCATCGAGAGTTTGAGAAAACAACTTTTTTTAGTAGCAAAATCACTGAATGTTTGGGATACTCTAACAAGGATTAACTTTTAATCCATATTATGACATTAAAAGAGATTGTAACCCGACATGTCTTTGCACAACAATCAGTCTGGAATTGCATTTTTTCATAATTTGAAAAAATATATATATATTATTTATGTTTATTAGGAAATTTATTCTGATAATGACAACCATTAAAAATAGCATTTCATGGGTTGTCCATACTTTCAGAACTAAAGACAGGGCTTTAAGTATTTAGAAAATATTATTTGGCTTTCTAACTTGTCCTGGTTTCTCTCTTATCGTGACTTTCCATTAGTCCATAATCAATATGCTCTGATAAATTCTTGCAAGTGGTGTTCATTTGTTAACTTAACCTTGCAATTGTAAGTAACAGCTAAGTCGAATTGGATCCTTGTCAAACCACATAATCTGCAGCATAACTAATTAAAAGATGCCACCATTATAAAGTTGACATGCATAGCTGGAGCAGATAGCTGCAACTATATCCTAATCATCATTTAAACTTTATGAAAAGTTCAATAGCAGTTGAGTTGAAATATGTTTAATTAATCCTTTACTTGTGTTATTCATTGTTTAGATAAGTGTTGAAAGCTCCAAATGAGGCAAAAGACTAAATTCCAGTAAAAGTGATATACAAAGTAAAGGTGATAGCATGAGCAGTCTGATTAGCTCTGCTTTATGCAGGTCATCAACTTGTTAAGGTCTGTTTCATTCTGTCAGACTTTTAAACTGACTTTTGCAGCCTGTGTGTTTACCTGGAATGCTGTAGGTCGAACAAGTTGTGCATGAATGATTTTGATTCATTTTGTATGATTACTATGCAGCTTTGCACCATTTCACACACTGCCTCCATAAATGACCTTGTCTCCAGCTCTTCCTTTAGGGGTGACATTTGACATATTAAATTGCTTTTTTTGTTTCAGCATATTTATATTAAAAAAAAAAGCTGCTTACAAGAAACTTCAATGCGTTTGTTATTTATCATATGTACAAACTTGAGTAGTTCCCACTGAAATTGAAAAAGTTTCCAATTATGAGCTTTTAATGATAACATTTTTGATTCCCTACTTAATCAGTACTTGTTGACATAATTAATACAGGGTATCTTTACCCAGTTTAGTAAGATGGGCCATTAACATTTTAATGCATGTGTTAGTTTTAACAGAAGTTGCTTGAGGTGTTTTTGTACTGCTTGAATAATAATGTTTTTAAAAAGTCGAATATGGTGATGACACACACAAGACTGCTTAAGGCAGTTTATGGAGCCAAATAATCAGTCCTAGCTAATAACTGTTCCTTTAAATTATTATTTTTTTTTTTTTGTTTGGTGTAAGCTATTTGCAATATGTCATGTTTAATTTCTATTGTGATTTTTTTGTATTTGAAAGCAGGGTTTTATTTATTTTTTTCAAGATAGATGCCACTATTATTAGCACTTCTTCACTGTGAAGATTTTTAAAGTTAAGAAAAAGGCAAGTAAATTCAAAGAAATAACAACAGTGTGGGAAAAGTGCTGGACAGAACTCTAATGGGCTCAATTGACATCAAATTCACACCAAACATTAGTAACAATCTGGATCAGGGATGTCAAAGTCAAACACACCGAGGGCCAAAACAAACAAATTAGCTACAAGCCGAGGACCCGACTGGTTAAATGTTTATTAAAAGATGTTGAAATGAACATCGCCTATTGAACCAAGACCTAACACATTTTTTTTAAACAAAATATTAATCTCTAAATTATTAAGAAACTTTTATTATATTAATAAACTTATTGAGATAAATACATAAATGAAAGTGCATGCATTATAAACCGAAAATGCATTACTGTGCTGTACTATGATCCTACAGATCACTGCTTTCAAATAGTAAAATAGGAAAAATCTAATCATTTGTATTCTCTCTCATGCCTCTTATCTGCAGTCTATTCAAATGAAAAATAAAATAAAACATGAAAATCTATAGCACACAGACAAAACAATACTTTCTTCAAAGAAAAATCACATCTTGTACAAAGAAATATAAAATTTTTGTGATGAAAGATGACAGCGGACCCAGAATTCAGCCAGAGGAATTTATTAAACAAAAAGCAGAGCAATACCAAAAAGGACACAAGAATCAAAAAGACTACAGACTACAGGTGTGAGCAGAGGCTGATTGAAGCCAAATAAAAGGAGCCTGGATTGAAGGAGAGGGGAGCTGATCCTGCTGGTCAAAGAGACGGACACGCTGCCGAGCGAGGGGCAGGTGGGATCCGCACTTCAGGCACAGAATACTGGGAGGTGAACAGACGGCAGTCAGGTCAGAGGTCTGCGCTCCGTCTCGACCAGAGTATCATGTGGATCCAAGCTGCCCCTAGCTCATCAGCGTGTCCCCTCCCTCCATCCAGGCTCCTTTTAATTCGGCTTCACTCCGCCTCCTCAGGCCACCGACTTCAGCCCAGCTTAGATTGTTAAAGGATGAAAAGCAAAGACCAAAACAATCCAAACATGCAAAGAACAACAAAAAGAAAAGAAAAACACAATTTTGTTTTCCCCTGAGAATGTAGATTTGGTGCGTGCAACACATCCGCACCAACACTACATTCCCCACAATGCAACGGCAGGATGCGAAGTCACAGCAGCAAGCACAAGCGGCCGTGGCCTGTGGGCCGGTTCTAATGGTAATTAAATATTATCCAGGGGGCCATGGATAAACAATTCAGGCCTTGACTTTCACATATGTGATCTAGATTATCCTAACATACAAGACAATCAAAAACAATAAGTCTTCGTCTTCGTCGTCTCCCGCTTTATCCGGAACCGGGTCGCGGGGGCAGCAGACTAAGCAGAGACTCCCAGACTTCCCTCTCCGCAGACACCTCCTCCAGTTCTGCTAGGGGAAGCCCTAGGCGCTCCCAGGCCAGCCGAGAGACGTAGTCTCTCCAGCGTGTCCTGGGTCGTCCCCTGGGCCTCCTCCCAGTGGGACGTGCCTGGAACACCTCCCAAGGGAGGCGTCCAGGGGGCATCCGAAGAAGATGTCCGAGCCACCTCAACTGACTCGTCTTGATGTGGAGGAGAACCGGCTCTACACTGAGCCTCTCCCGAATGACCGAGCTCCTCACCCTATCTAAACAATAAGTCCATTAACATTATTGGCGTCAGGTATTGCTTGTATTATACAATTGGACCCTTTTATTAATAAAAGTGACATAAAATGTTGCTATTTCTGGTCTGCTTTCTTAAATTCAATAAAAAAAAAACTGAAAATAAGTTGTGTTCAAGTCAGATGATTGTTTGGTTAATTCTTTCTTATTTTCTTTCTTGAACAAATAGTTTCCCTGGCTGTGAGTTCGATCATTGTCTTGCTTGAAAATGTGATTGATTCATCTTCAGCTTTTTATAAAGAATGTCTCCATATAATAACAAAAGCTCTTCATCATTATTTTTGCTTGTCTGAGCTGTTGGTATGATGTTATCTTTTTATGTCCCTTACAATAAGGTTTAATCCAGTGAAGTTTTCTTTTCTTTACTTTTTGCTCTCAGTAATTTCTTTTTAACCTCCTCTCAAACACATATTTTTCCTGGTGCATTAGACACAGGGCTGCTGTTTTTATTTGACATCTGAGTAGAGTCAAACAATGTCTTTGAAAATTATATGCATTTTGATTTATAGAGTCTATTTAATACAAATCTGTATTCTATCATATAAGCGCTATGATATGTGCACATTCTTTAAATTTGCATGCTCACAGTTTCTTCTGTCCCTCGTTTTTTTCCTCTGTGTTTTTCATTTCATTTTGAGCTCATTTCCTCCCCATCAGTAGCTAATCAACCTGAGACATGTCAAATCATTGGATATGTGCTCTGCCTGGAATCAGGTTAATCTCTGGAATGTGGATAATATAAGCCAAACATGACAAGGTTGAATTCACATACAGATAATTTCATTCCCATATTTCTGTACCGGTGGAGTTGTCACATTTAATGACATTGATAGAGCAGTGGTGTCCTATTCATTTATGTTTTCCTTATTACCCATTTTAGGCTTAGATTGTATTGAAAACCAACATATAATCAAATCATCCATTATAGAGGAGACTTTTTTTAATCCATTTTAATGCAATGCCGGTTTTATACATGTCAGCTATACACTGCATTTTTTTCTATTGAAAATTGTTAATGGTCTGAATTTATATAGTTCTGTTCTAGTAATGCTAGTCACTGAACGTGCTCAACATCTGCCCTGACATCTGACCCAACCTCTGTATTCTTTGGAAAAACATTTGGTTCTAAGTATTTTGCTATTTTGACCACTTTTCTTTTGCTTTGTCCCCTACAAGCATTTGGGCAGAATGAGTGTCATGACCCAGGTGTTCCAGTCAATGGACAAAGGTATGGTGACCAGTTTCAGCTCGGCAGCTCAGTGGCTTTTCGCTGTGATCAGGGATTCATCAGAACACAGGTAAAAATGTGACTTCTTACTTCATCAGCTATTTTGTTCTCAAGTAAAATCTGTATACTTTTTAGCAATGCACATTTTAGAGAGTAAAAACAACTTTGATGAAACTATTTTTTTTCCCAGGGGTCGGATCAGGTGACTTGTATCATTCAGGATGGAAATGTTGTTTGGTCTGCAGCTGTTCCCCGATGTGAAGGTGAACACAAAGAAATATTTCTAATATTGCAAAGCATCAAAGAAATTTACTCCCAATTTATCTTTTCAACAGAAGAGTGATTTTTTTTTTTCATACATTGCTTTTAATTTCTCCACACTGATGATGGATGGATGGAATATTATATTGAATAGCAATGCCTTAGCTAATCTGGAAACATACGCTCAACAATATAGAAATGCAACCCTTTTGGTGTTGCTCCCATTTTGTTTAAGAGTAACTCAACGATCTAAAACTTTTTCCACATACACAATATAAAAATATCCCTCAAATATTGAGCACAAACCAGTCTATATCTTTGAAAGTGATCACTTGTCCTTTGCTTAGGTAATCGACACTGACTCAAAGGTGTGCCATGTCAAGATACTGATTAGACACCAAGATTAGTGCACAGGGGTCGTTTAAACTGCCCACAATAAAAGGCCACTCTGAGAGGTGCAGTTTTATAACAAATCAAAATGCAACAGATGTCGCAAGATTTGAGGATTTGTTCGCTGACAGAAGGAATGTCAACCAAAGCTGTTGCTCATGTATGTTCATTTCTCTACCATAAGCCATCTCCAAAGGCATTTCAGGGAATTTGGCAGTACATCCAGCCAGCCTCACAACCGCAGACCACATGTAACCATGTCAGTCACAGACCTCCACAGCATGTTCCCCTCCAAGATTGTCTGAGACCAGCCACTTAAACAGCTGCTGAAACAATCAGTTTACATAACCAATATGTCAAAAAAACCATCTCAGAGAAAGCTCATCTGCATGTCTGGCATCTGGCACGTTGGAGATGTGTTCTCTACACGCATGAATCTTGGTTTGCACCGTTCAGGGCAGGTGGCAGACAGCATGTGTGACATTGTGTTGGTGAGCGGTTTTCTGAAGTCAATGTTGTAGATCGAGTGGCCCGCGGTGGGGTCATGTATGGGCAGGTGTCTGTTATGGATGAAGAACAAAGTTGCATTTTAAATGCACAGATATACCCTGATGAAAGCCAGAGGCCCATTGTGGTGCCATACATCCAAGAACATCACCTCATGTTGCAGCGGGAAAATGCACGGCCCCATGCTGCAAGGATCTTTACACAATTCTTGAAAGCTAAAAAAGTCCCAGTTGTTGCAAGGCTGGCCTACTCACTGGACGTGTCCCCGGTTGAGCATATTTGGAATGCTCTGTATCGGCGAATGGACAGCGTGTATCAGTTCGTGCCAATATCCAGAAACTTGACACAGCCATTGAAGAGGAGTGGACCAACATTCCACAGGACACAATTGGCAACCTGGTCAACTCTATGCAAAGGGGATGAGTTGCACTTGGTCAAATGGTGCATTGCACTGAGTCAAATGGTGGTCACACCAGGTACTGAATGGGCAGTAACTGAGATGTACTCTGTCCTGCTAACTTTCTTTTCTTGTTGTGAATCGAAAATATGATTTACCAACTGAGAACTTAAAAGTAAAGAAAAAATATATAAAGTAAGATAATTAAGAGCAAACCTAACATGATTATTCTTTAACTTCACTGAGTCTTCTAATCTATAATCTAGTCCCAGAGCAAGTCTTGTACACTGCAGTTTTCTAAGTTTCACTTATCTTAAGATACATTTTTTGAATCATTTGACACTTAAACATATTTTTGATTTCCCCTATGAAATAACATAACCTAATTAAGGTGTTTTTCAAATGAGAGAAAGTTAGATTTGTTTACTGGAATATTGACTTAGCATAATTTTAGATGTACAGTAAGTAGTGTATAAACTGAACAAATTCCAAAAGGGATTAGAAAGTAGAAAATAAAGAGTAAATCTGCAAACTTAATGGCATGCAATTTTGGTGCTTATACAAAACAAAAATGAATATTTTTTTAATCATTGTCATGTGTGTGTGTATTTTTTTTTTCCACCTTTCTCCAGCTCCTTGTGGAGGCCATCTTACCGCCCCTACTGGTGTCATTCTGTCTCCTGGTTGGCCATCGTTTTATAAAGATTCTCTTAACTGTCAGTGGGTCATTGAGGCACAGAAAGACCATGCTGTAAAAATACACTTTGACAAGTAAGTTATTAGTATTCTGCATTTGAAGGTTAAATTGAGCTCTTATGAACTACATAGTTTGTGGTATTTTTTTGGTTGCTTACATACTATATAATTAAGTCTTCAGTACTGTGAGAAATAGAGATATATATAAAGCTGCAGTAAATGATTAATGTTGTTATTTACACATCTTTCCTGGCAACAAGCCGTGGAAAAATGTGCTGGAGCTTGAAACTGCTACAGCTGAAATTTGTAATTTTGGGACGTGATGTAAAGCCCAAGTCATCTTCATCACCTAGGAGGTATTTCATTTGCGAATTAATGCACATGTCCGTGGCAAAGGCTAGTTCATTTTTCACTGAACTGGTCAGTTATTGTTATGATGGATGACTCACTCCCAAGGCCTGATTATTTTCAGCCAACATCATGCTTTTAATTGCCTGTATGAGAAATGTTTTTTTTCTTGACTCATAATTTGTCAAGTATTGGTCCTAAAAATCTGCAGTAGATCTGATGGGTCTGTAATTTGTAGGTTGTTGTGTTTCTAAGATCGTATTACACATACGGTATATTAAATTGGGGGGTGGGGCGGGGAATGAAAAATAATTGCATCACAAATAAGGTATGTTTTTTCACTGAAGATACAAAATCAAAGATATAAATTAAAAACACCCGTAGAAGCCTCCAAAGCTCAAGACTATTTTCAAAGATTACAAGCACGTTTTGAAGGCTTTTTGTAAGAAAGAAACAAAAAAATACTTTTTTGAAATGATGTATCTTCATTTTATGTTTTATCCCTGATATCTTGCTAATTTCACTGATCTTTTAAGTTGCCCAAACATATGTTTGTCTTTGATATGAAGCAGATGCAGCTGAAGTTCACATGCAAAATGTATCTTGAGTAAAGCCCTCTATTTTCTTGTAAAAAACATTTAAACAAAAGCTCTAAAGCACATAGTATTTAAATATATGTTGAGATAATTCTACCCTAAAAACAAAATAAATTACATTTAAATGTGAAAATCTTGATTTATTAATTAGATTTTTAAAAATCAATAAAAATGATCAAATTGACATTAGCCTGTTCTAATTTAACCCTGCTTAGCTCTGTCAGAGGAGGAAGAAATTGCACCTTTCTGGTAATACTATGTAATGTTCTAACAGCAATATATTCAAATGTTCTGTTTGACAATAATTGGATAGTTTGAATACCCTGCATGTATCTGTAAAGTTGTCTGATTTCATATGTCCATACTTTTTGTTTGTTTGTCTAGGTTCCAGACAGAGGTTAACTATGACACACTGGAGATTAGAGATGGCCCATCTGCCTCGTCTCCTCTGATTGGCGAATACCACGGCACCCAAGCACCTCATTTCCTGATTTCCACATCCAACTTCCTGTTCCTGTTATTCACTACCGACAACAGCCGCTCCTCAGCGGGTTTCAGCATCAGATATGAAAGTAAGACCAACAAACTGGCTGATAGAGGTATTTTTTACAAACACATTTACTCACCTTGTTTGTTCTTGTGCAATGTTATTTTCAGGTGTGAAGATGGAGTCAGACTCCTGCCTCGACCCCGGTATCCCAGTCAACGGTCGTCGCCATGGCAGTAGCTTTTCCATCGGCTCGCATGTCTCATTTACATGCAACGCCGGATACACACTCAGTGATCAGGAGCCAATCGTTTGTGACCAGAATCACCAGTGGAGTCATGCTCTTCCCAGCTGTGATGGTTAGGAACTATTCTTCTATGATTTCTGCTCTGTTAATCCGGTTTGGCAAACACTTCTTTTTCTTCAAAAGCAAATAATAAAAAAAAGAAGTGATGATCTGAAAACTATGTATTCAAGAAAAGCGTGTTATCATTTTCAAAGAAAACCTTTTTGGAAAGACAAAATTAATACACAATGGCCCAGCAGGTCAGTGCGGTCCTCTTATGCCATTAAATTTTAAACTTGAACTAGAAAAAGATTTGAAAGCGGTTAAAAACTATATTTCTAACTTGCTATATTTGACTATGTAAAGAGCTAGGGTTGCATTTCCCTTTTTGCTGAATTTGCATTCATTATAGAATCCATGTGTTTCATGTCAACACATTTAGCACACAGTGGGAGTCAGAGATGCTGGTAAACTGTCACATTATAACCTCACTGGTCTCTGGTTCTACTCTTACTGATACAGGTGTTTCTTTGTGTCACGTCCATACAGGTCATTGCAGTTCCTTTTTCAAACAGTAGAGGCTGCTGAACAAACAAGTGTATTTAATAGCTTAAAAGAGAAGTTTGTAAGAGAAGGTCCTTCATTATATACTATCATATTTTCATATGCTGTTTTTTTAAGGTTTCATGATATTTTGACAAAGTAAGCTTTAAAAAGTTTTCATGGGAGCATCTTGTATTCTCAGCAATACTTTTTAACGCACAAGTGCATTTGCCTCACACAGTTGGCACACCTTATAAATATATAAATAAACAGGCATGTTGAAGGTATAAGATTTTAAAGAAAAAAAAGTGAACCATGACCTAATTCCTTGTTTTATGTATGTTTTAAGTTTATTTGTCATTTTGAGCTAAATGCTTGTAAAAAAGAAAAAAAAGAAAAAGAAAAACATGCTTTTAGACACATGCTTATTACTCTTTCCTTTTGGGGAGCATCACTCACATCACGCTTGACAACCCGAAAAAGATGGGGACGTGCACAACCAGGATTTGCGAAGGATTATCCCCTGTATCACACTTGTTCACTTCAGGGCTCTAGCGTAAAAAAAAAAAAAAAAAGAGATTGCCCTTAAAGCTGTACTGCGTTTAAAGGTATAATAGGAAATGGTTTCATCTATGTTTTACTTAAAATAACTTACATTTTGGGCTAACAGCTGTGGGGTTATTATACAAAAACTATCTTGGGGTCTTTCTGTACTGATACAACAACCCACATGTAATGAAATGTGCCCATATTTTTATGCATTTAAGTAAATTACAGCCACATAGTGATGCGTTGTATTTTTGAAGAACATTTCATTTTGTTTAATTACTTTAATAGCTATCAGAAACCTGTCCAGAATTATTTTCACAACTTGTTGGAAGTTAGTTGAGTTTTAAATTTAATTGAAAAATGGCTATCTGCTGAAAGACTATTTGATCTACCGAATAACATAATAACATACGTATCGACAAACAAATGACAAAACAGGACAGGGATGCCACTGAAGGTATACTTCTGTTGAGTAAAAGCCTTCAAGTTTTTAGGCAATAACAGTTCAGTATATCTTTATATATTTTGTGTGATAATTTTAAATTCAATTGCATTTTGGACATTGATCAATGACTCTAAATGAGTCTGTTAAAGGAATTCATTTTTCTACTGTCTTTATGAAACTCCAGCATCTGAGCAGCTGACCGATTTATACATTTTATTCTGATATTATATTTTCTTAAATATTAAGAAAGCACTCTTAAAATTCTAAGAAAATTCTGGGGCTCAAGAAATGACAAATGCTACACAAGGAAATTCTTTAGAGAAACGCATTGAGAGCAATCTGCTTCATGGATCTATTGCATGAATAAAGCAAACAGTGGCTGGAAATAGGTTGTAAAAAAATTGGATCATACAGCTTTGAGATTTCTTACCCCATCTTTCTGCCTCATCTCTACTCTTATTTTCTGTTTGTCAATAGCCTTTTTACAGCCTCTGCTTTTATCCAAAATGCAATGTTACTATTTCCAGGGTAGGGAACTTGAAATAGTATGCATTAAGTGACTAGCCAGTCACAGGGTTAACACCTACCACATACATAAAGGCTGACCTTTACACTTCTGAGCGATTTCTAGACATTTGAGCAGACATAGAGGTGCATGCAAATTAGTCAAAAGCAGTTCTTTCTTTGGCATATTAATATTCACATTACTTACTTCCTGCTCACTAATAAAAATACAGCATTGGCTTAACCTTATCATTACAAACATCTAAAGGGTATTCTTATTTTTATGCATCAGGAAAATAAAACAAATAATAAAAATATATATATTTTCACCATCTTGTTCCAGCTCAATTGCTTGTGGTGATATTTTATTTATAGGAATGCAGTGCAAGGATTGACAAATGCTGCAGAAACATGAAGGTCATAACCTACTCTGACTCAGCTTCAACCTAATAATCTGAAAATGTTTTTGGAGAAAAGCTCAACTTCCCCTAGAAGCACTTTGCTTGTTTTGATTTTACAGTAGTTTGTTTATGGTTTTGCATATTATTAAATTAACAAATACATTACAATAAGGAAGCCAAAAATGTTTTCATAAAAAAATCATGTCAATAAATTTTTACAAGACATGCCAAAACAAATCAAATCTATGTTGTGCGTAGTTTTCTAAGCTTCTCTGCTTGGAAATATATTAGAAGTAAGGAATGAGAAAATAAGATAAGGGTCTGGATTAATGGAAATGTGATGCACAACTGTGACATCAGTAACTTTTATTCTTGAACAAGAAGACACGTCATTTTCTCCTTTTTTATTATTTAGAACAGGCAGCTGGGCGGTTGATTGTGCAATGAGTCCTTATTCCCTCAGAAAAGATTTCTGTAATAACTTAAGTTGGACGTTCGGTCTTTAGAGAAATTACACTCAGCATGCCATGGCCATTTTGCAACCCTACAGTTCTTTTTTTCCTAACGGTTTATGCTGTTCCATTAGATAAGGATATTGTTTCAGATTTCATTTCATGAATATAAAGAATTCCATTTAAAAAAACTCAACTATCCCAAACTTTCTGCAGCAGACAGCCACTGTTAAATTTTTTTGTGTGTTTCAACAAGGATTTCATGTCAGCAAATGGATGATAAAGTAGCCGGTAGACCAGACTAAATCTGAGATTAAATGTGTAATTTAGTCTGGCCCCGATGAATGAGACATTGGAAGATTGTTCATGACAACAACCCGTTGTCTTTCAAACCACTGTCTAGGCCTATTGGCCAACGCTCTGAAGGCTCTGAACGCTTCAAAGATTAATGTTAGGCTATTTTTAATCATTTTTATAATAATAACCCCTCTCTTTATTACCAAAAACGAAACAAAAAACGGTTGGTTCATTGGTTCTGAAACAGAAGAAATTTGTAAAGGGACAAATAAATGTTTTATGGCACTGTTAACGTAGTGATGGAAAAGTGAGAAATGAATGTCCTTTTTGCTGGTCTTGTGCTGTTTGTTACACAATTGCTTTTGATTATTTAATAAATATGTGATACAAGTAGATGATATTCTGTATCACTAAGTGGAAATGATTTTGACATAAACATATGCTATTGTGCAAAAGATTTTTTTTAAGTTCGGTGATAAATTTTTGGACAGCTGAGTTTAGCTACATGTGGAGCAAAAACCCTGTTGGACCTACCAAGGAGTTGTAGGGATAACAAAAGTATCCAAGAAGACATCAATGACTCATCATAAAGGTCAACAAGTGACCCAGTGCAACTTCTAAAGCACTAGAAGCCTCACTTGCCTTAAGGTCAGTATTCATGATTCTACAATAAGAAAGATGGACAAACGTCTTGATACGGGGATGGCCTGGAGCTGCTTTGCTGCTTCAGGAGCTGGATGACTTGCTGCCATTAATGAAATCATGAAATCTGCTCCTTGTTAAAAAAAAAAAAATCCTGGAAAAAGAGGTGAAGCACATAAGAAAAGTCAACCCTGGAGAGGCTAAAATAAGATTAAGGTTTTAGACTTAAATCGAAGTGGCATGACCTTTAACATGCCAGTTATGCTTGAAAACCTTCTAATGTGGCTGAAATAGAACAATCCTGCAAAAGAAGGGCTAACATTTCTGCTTAGGGATAAAAAATAGTCTCTGCAAGTAAACTTTCTCTTTTTACCCAGGTTGTCTTTGTATTTTAAGCTTTAGCATTTAGTTTGACTAAAAGGTGAAAATATAAGAAATCTGTAAGGAGGCAAAGATGTTTTCACAGCACTTTGTCTATTAGTGCAAAAGACATGACCTCACGACATTCTCTTCTAGCATCCAAAAGCTTAAACAATCAAAGCAAGATGGACAAAGGAACTGCAATCACATGATACAAGCATCCTGAACTGAACAGGACTTTCAAACTTTATTCACTCTACTCTTCTCCTCTCTAAGCATTCACACACTGTGCACGTTTAGTGATCTCACAAAGTCCGCTAAATCAAAACTGCTGATCTTGTTCCTGAAGGTCAGCTAAATTGCCAAACAGATAATATAGAACAGTGGCTGCTCTGTGTCAGGGAGTAAATGCTGTGACATTTTAAAGGTTTGTAGTTGGTAACAAGACTACAACTTGTTATAAGTGACCAAAGTCTGTTTTTTCTATTCAATAAAAGTGTAACTTAGATGGCTCCAGAGCCTTAGTTCTGGGCGCAACCAACATGAACGTGGAATTTTCACCGTCTGTGAGAGTATGAGAACATTTAGTGAAATAAATGACAGAGATATCACCAAATCATTAGTTAATAATTAATGTATCAAGAAAACCCCCTCTCTTTTCTGATTGTGACTTTCCTCCAGAATGCACTTCTACTTCTTGAATTATTGGTAGACATACGTCCTCTTCCATCCTTTTCATGTGTAGTGGTACTTAAGAACTCTGAGTTTCTTTTTTTTTTCCTCATGATCCATCAACCGCTACACCCACACAGATTATTTGTACTATAAAGAGTTATACACACACAGGGGCCAATAGTGCACACATGGACTTACACCTCAGCCACTATCTACAAGAGTCATTTAGTCAGATGGCCTTTCTTCTGAGGTCTAATGAGAGATTAAAAAAAAAATGCACTGATAACCAGAGAAAAGAAGTCTGCTGATCATTTAGAAAGAGAGCAGGCTTCATCAGACTCAGGTACTCAGATCTTTTTGAAATATTATATGGAATAGAGGAGACAGAGGGTGGAGTGCAGGAGAGAGAGGAGTGAAGGTGATCACTACTATCAAATAGAGCCCCTTATTTATCTCAGAGTGTGGCTGCTGAACTTGTTACAGTAATTTGCAAAAAATGGCAAAAGGCAAACCTAAAATAAAATATCTGATATTACATCTACAAAAGTGAGAGAATCTTTGTGTAATCTATTCAATTTATTTTTAAACAAAGGGTTCCTTCATTCATTGTAAAGATTTATATCTGTAACTCTAATTTTAGCAGTTTAATTTAAAAAGGAAAGTTCTGCTATTATATGGATTCTTTAAACACCAGCCAATATATAGATATAGTTCAAGCATTTTCCTCTCCTCCATTTTACTATGACAGTTTACAGATAATGAAACACACTATTTAGTTTCCCAAAAACCAAATGTTACATAAGCCCTGATGTTGGGTGATTGCCTTGTGATGCAAAAGATTGCTGACTTGACAGCTGTCCTGCAAAGCTTTCATATGAAGGGTAAGTCACAACAAGAAGAAAAAACTAAGTGGAAGGAAAACACGTGAAAGAAAAAAGATTATCTGGCAACAGTGATAACTGCAGCTTTAAAATAAATGCAACATTTAAAAATATAGCAGGAGTTCAGAAGGCAGTTTAAGTCTGTGTTCCTCAATTTAACCAAAGCACATGTGCTACAGCTGTTAGAGTCAAGCCACTCTCCAACAAGAGGCAATGCTTGAGCTGTCCTACTTTATTCAGATCTATTTCAATTTTCTATTTCATCTGGAAATCAAGGAGACTGGAGGATGTGCGAGGGGCACAGAAACAAAGCTTTTTGCATTTCATTGAAATGTTTTTACACTTGCTGTGGGAAATCAAGTCATCTGCTAATGTCGTTACTGTGTTTATTGAGTTAAATGTCAGCATTCTGTCTACTTAAAAGCTTTATAAAGCATTTTTTTCAGACATAAAAGCCTTATTCAATGTGCTCTGTTTCAACTAACCATCAGATTGCTCATATTCTAATTACAAAAATAAATTTGCTAAGTGGAAACACTGCAATAAATGAGGTGGAACTGCAATGGAAACACTTTTCGCATCACATGGGTCACATCGTCTGCAATTGGACCTTAGTGCCTTGTTAAAACACAAAGAAGACTGGAGGTAGTTGGAGGATGATGGTTCCAACATATTTGAATTGATATTGAGGAGACTGAGTATTTACTTTTAGCCCTAGTGCTGAAATATAGATGGCAGCCCACTGCTCCCCAAGGGGATGGGTTAAATGCAGAGAATTCATTTTGTTGCTCTGTACTTGTGACAGTGTAATGGCAATAAAAAGCTGGGAAGACATGCTCATGCCATGTCGTTTTCAAGAATTGTCGTATAAACAAATGTATTCATGTGCAGTTGAAGTTGTTTTACCTATTTATTTGAAAATACTGCAAATGTAAAAATAGCATTTTCCAAATTAGCAGAATATCAACATAGTTTTGCGTACATTTGTAATGGAAATGCAAATACTGTGCTTGATTGCTTGTTAAACATATGACCTCATGGCATTGAGAATCTTTTTAGTATTGGCAAGAGGAAGAGGGGAGACAACAGGCCCAGCAATAAAAATGAGCTGACTGCCACGACTACAACAAACAGGGGGTTCCTTAATACCTTAGTAGTTTTCTCCATGCAATGCCACATTGATTAGGTTATGGAAGAGGAGCCCAATATAACTTCTGTTGACACATAATGTAATAGGATGCAATTTAAAAGAACTTGCATTAATATCCATTCAGGAGACCCTCTACAATGTGGTCTCCTCTCCTTAGTTTCACAGGAAAAAGAGGGAGAAAGTAGCAGTCTTAAAGCCATCATATAAGGCAATATACAGAGAAAACCGGATTCTTCCCCTAATGTTTAAAATAATATCCTGGCTAATCTCAAAGAAGAAAAAACAAAAACATTGTACTGTATTATAACCAGTGTCAACCAAAATATTGAAAACAGAACTGCATACCTGAATCCAGATTCATCTTAGCTTGAAAATCATTCATAGTTTTAAAATAGCAGGTTTTAAAAAGAAATATTGAAAGAAGTGATTGGAGGACCTTTTTTTTTATCTTCACACATTAATTTTCTTGTGATTAAAAATATAGAATTTATCCTTTGTCAAAGTGTTGGAAAATTATAGTGGCTGTTAACAACGATCTAAGCACATCTGTTTCCACAGGCGGGAAGGGAATAAAAAACCTCCATATGGCCAGAAATTTAAAAAATCTGGTAATATTTTATTTTCTGGAATTACTGGTCTACTAGTTTGAATATATTTTATCATTTGAGATCTGGTTATTTGTCTAATTCTACATACTGTATTTCTGTCAAGTTCAGAAAATAGCCATGATCTTTTCATAAAAGAAACACGTGTAACTGATCTATATTTATTCTGCTTAATCTAGATTAAACTAAAAATCACAGAATGGAAATCTCCTTACTCCCGTTTTTCAGTCTCTTGTGAGGAAGAATTTCCATTGGGAGAACTTCGGCCTCCAGTCAAGTTATAAAGGGCACCTGTGGGAAGGTTCAGCTCTTTGAGGAGTTTTTAAAACTGCAGTGATTTGCAAAAATGGGACACAATCCGCTCATTTTACTAATGAACAGGGGAGTCTATAAATGAAGGCATAACCTTCAGCTGAGCAGACCCGTTGATGTTAAAAAAGTGCCAAAGCACAGCAGTATAATTCTTGATGCTGTAGCCCATAGCATATTTTATAAACCCTCATCACTGCTCAGGTATTAAGAAAATTATCTTAAATGATGTTTTCCATTTATTAAGCTTCATAAGACTATACTCTTTAGGTTTGTCATATTAAAACACTTTAGTAAAACAAGTGCTTAAAATAATTTATTTTTATCCAAAGGTCCAATAATATTTCCTGACATTCCCTTTATCTAATTTGATATCATACTACGAATTTGTCTAATTTGATATCATGCTATGTGCTGATGAAGATCCTCAGTCATCCAGGTCGTAGCCATTCCAAAACAGTAAAAAAAAGACAAGTTTCCAAGTTTGAAGACGTTTCGCTTCCCATTGAGGAACCTTTTTCAGTTAAAAATATCAGAATTAGCTTTCAGGTTGAAGCTTTATATAGTAGCCTAAAAACTTGTTTCGGCTTAGAAAACATGCATATTGAACCAGAAGAACGGGTCCGCCCCTTAGGAATGGGGAGTCATTTTGGGTTCTTTGTTAGCCTGTAATACCCGATACTGGGCTATGTCTCTGAAAGGTGGGTCGTGAGGGCCAATTGTTGGCTTGGCTGCCGAGGTGAGATGTTTTGTCCTTCACAAGGAAGCAACCTTAAAAAGCGGGGATGGACTCAGGTTTCAGCCTTCAAAAACCGACAATGCAGAGTTAGAGTTGATTCCTTCCCCTGATCATTTCAACCCCCATGCAGGGGACAAAACATCTTGTCTGAGTAGCCAAGTCAACAATAGGTAAAGATATTTCTAAGAATCCGAGTTTGATCTAAATGTTAAAAATTTGTTAACTGAGTTTGTATTTATTAATTTTTTTATTTATCTAACCAGTCACAGACTCTTTAACAGGGAAGGATTTTATCCTTTTGTGGTAACCGTGCAAACTGACAGAAGGCATATTGTTCTTATATGGTTCAAACAGGCACAGGTGTTTCTGAGATCTCTTGTTGAGATCTCACGATTTGCTATTGCAGCTCACAGTGAAAACTTAGTATTGTTGTTTAACATAGATTTTTTTTTCTGTCTATCTCAATTTTTTCTTTAGCTCTTTGTGGAGGATATGTTTTTGGTAAAACTGGGACAATTCTCTCTCCTGGCTTTCCTGATTTCTATCCTAACTCGTTAAACTGCACCTGGACTATAGAGGTGTCTCATGGGAAAGGTAAGAACACTTATGCACATATAGAGCCAAAACACTGACTGTACTTTGGATCTTACTGTTGTGGTTAGTTCTTATCTGACTTGTTAGAGAGCATGTAGCTGTTCATAAGTTGTTGTGGAGTAAAAAGATTACTTTTTCTCCAGCCATTTTTTCTGCTGTGCTTAATGTTTATTTCTGTTTTGCTTCTCTATGTCTAATTCTACATTCTTCAATCTATCAATTTTTTTCCCCAAATTCCCACCTATTCATACAGGAGTCCATCTGGTTTTCCATACTTTCCATCTAGAGGAGAATCATGACTATCTGTCCATCATTGAAGATGGCAACTTCCACGCTCCTGTAGCTCGACTCACTGGCTCAGTGCTTCCACCTAGTGTTAAAGCTGGACTCTACGGAAACTTCAGCGTGCAGATGCGATTTATATCAGATTTTTCTATGAGTTACGAAGGATTCAACATAACTTTTTCAGGTAAGACAAGCAGTAAAAGAATATTACACAGAATGCATTGAAAATGCTTTTGAATGCTGCATAAGGATGTAAATATGATTTGGAAAGGATATACTGCTTAACCTAAATCTCTTTTGGTTTCATGTAGTCTTATTTATTTTTTACATTGACCTAAATACATTTAAAAAAAAAATGTTATAGCCTTGATGGATTTAAAATGATTTACTTTAACCAGTTTGTTTCTGATGCCAAACGTTATTGGTATCTTTCAGATAATAAAATAATGTAAACAGCTGGAATGATAAAATAAAATATTATTCTAAATCTAATCAACCAGGAGTATGTTTATCTCTGTATTTGTTCAAGTGGCATAATAAATCCACTAATTCAGGGGTCCTCAATGTTATTGGTCCAAGACCTCAGATTGATGGAGGTAGGGAGCAAGGTATCCAGTATCTTCACAACTCCAATGTTAAATACCTCTGCCCTAATTACTAATTACTTAGTTTGGTGAACGTTTTTTTAGGACACATTAGTGAAATGGAAAAATACTTGTTCATGTTTTTTACATATAATGCTTCATTACTAAGAGATGCTTAGTAAGAATTTAGCTATATCTTAACAAAATGCCAAATTTCAATAAAAATTCTCATCTCTGTTAAAAGTTTTATTTTTTTTTATTTTTTACTGCTTCTGGCAACCATTTCAGCCTATCAGCTAAAGACTTATGCAGTTTTATCCTTGCTTCAGTTAGTTTCCTAAATAGATAAAGCCCTTTTCCATTCACTCCTCAGTAATATTATCTTTCTCGCCTGAATGTACAGAGTACGACTTGGAGCCCTGTGAGGATCCTGGTGTGCCGGCATTCAGCAGGAGGATGGGATTTCGATTTGGAGTTGGCGATTCGCTTGCATTCTCTTGTTTCCACGGCTACAGGCTTGAGGGAGACACTAAGATCACTTGTCTTGGAGGTGGCAGGAGAGTGTGGAGCAACATACTGCCAAGGTGTATAGGTAAGATGATTGTGAGATGAGACAAATTGATTTATTGAGGAAACTTTAAATAAAAATTGAGACAATTTCCATATGCATTCTTTTATCTTCTAAATTCATTTAATTCATTATCAAACATGATTTTGTCCACAGTTTTTAAGGCAATGAAGTTACATCATCTTATTTGGTTCAAATGAATGTTTCAAATTGCCTTTTATACTGCATGAATGGATTGGAAGTAAAGTATCAGCATTTGCTTGGTTGTAAATTTGCTAGTGTTTTATTTGGAACAGAGGTAATTTACTGTTACCTGACTGCTGGACTGTTAGTTTTATTTGCCAAGATTTTTCTGTTAGCAGGTTGTTATATGTGGGAATTTGATGCCTATCAGTATTTCTCCGGATGCTGCTGGTAATTTATGAGAGTCTGACTTGAAGCTGCTGGGAATTTCCGAGTCCCAGTGAGAGCAGACTAAAAATGCCATGATAGCGTTATCTGTGAAGAGATCAGGTTTTTACTATGAGGGAACCAGCCACAGCTGGAAACACACTTTGTTCATTTTTCCCCTTGTCCTTTTTCCTTGTACTTCACTGTTTTTTTTTCTTTTCTCCTCGTGTTTATTTGGATACTTCTTTGGAAGATAATAACTACATCTCTTCCTTTCATGGGAAATGCTAAATATGCATATTATGTTACTTCCGCATCCCCATTATAATTTATTTCCCTAGACTTTAAAACTGGTATTTTTCTGTTTTCTTGCCATCTCAAGTGTTTCTTCCCCTCTTACAGACTTTTTTTTAAAACCCATCTTGCAATCTTTAAATTACTGAACTCTATTAGGTTAAATTCTAAAACTAAATCATGATAGAACTGCTCAATTTACTATGCATCAACTCTATTCCATACCAAAGAAAAATTTTGCTTTGATTTTAACATTTTTAGAAGTTTGATAGAAATAGATATAATTTGTGTAAATTTGATAAAGAGAAAATTATGTTCTCCCCATCTTTCACTCCTAGTTGCTGTTCATATCATAATTTTAGTAGTTTTTTTCCGAATGCCCACAGAAAGCTTGTTAATCATTTTGTGTTTTTCCTTATTCCTTATAGGTTAAAATTTTATTTTTCTTTCATAAATAACCAGTTATTTAATTTGTGAACATTGACAAACAGGCCTCTTGGCAAAGAGTTTTGTATAATTTCTCTATTTCTTGTTAATGAATCTTGTCCTACTTTCATACATTACTGCATTTATCATCTTCAGGGCTTCTTGTTTTGATCATTGTATTTTCTGAACAAAATATTTTCAGGACTTTAAAGAAGCCCTGTTCCTAGGATACTCATCCCCTTAAAAATGATTGTAAATACAGTGCGTCTATGATAATTCATTTCACAACATGCCATTGTAGATCTTGCTGTATGTTAAGAGTAGTTGTCTTGTTCATTGTTAAAAATCCCCCCCCCAATTCCAAATATTTTGCAGTGATTAATAGATTTTCTCCCCACATGGCTAATGTGAATTTCAAAAGGAACTTTTTGTCGCTTTTTTAACATTACCTTGCTTTTTGACACTCTTCCATAAAAGCTAAATGTGTGGAATGTACAACTATCATCTTTCCACCTGAACTGTGGATCTTTGCAGCTCCCCTTGAATAACATGGAACTCTTGGCTGTATCTCTTTTCATTTTTCGCCTTTGCAGTCTGCCTTGTCATGTGTTGGTTAGCTTTCAGCTGTGCTCTAAATTTCCCTTCAACTTCATTCCTGATTTGTCTGCTGTGTTTGTTTCTCTAACAAACCTCTAAGGACTTGAAAGAACAGCTGTATTCTTACGAAGGATAAATGATGCACAGGTGGACTCTATTTCCTCTAAGTGATTACAGTACATATGCCTTTCAGATTTTTTGGCATTTCTTATGAAAATGTAAGTAGACTGTGCTAGTTACATTTTTCCATTCACAATTATGAATCAGTATGAGTTGATCACAAAAAAAAACACTTCACTTCATCAGTTCATGGCTTTAATACATAAAATAATGCATGAATATTTTTTTTTATATTAAAAAAATGGACCGTGCAATAACCTTTTTTTCATGTCTGAGTCAGATATATGGACAGTGAGAGATAACTATGGAGTTGCTATGATTTTTGTTTACCTGAGTTTCTGCTTTTTTCTTTTCTCCTCTCCTGCAGCTGAGTGTGGAGCTTCTACGCTTGGACCAGATGGTGTTCTACTCTCTCCAAATTTCCCCTCCAGTTATGATAACAACCATGAGTGCATTTACCGCATCACTACTGAAAAGGGCAAAGGAATCAGGCTGAAAGCTGAGAGCTTCTCTTTGCAAGATGGAGACTACCTAAAGGTATGCTGGGTTTTTTTTCTCCTTCCCTTTCTTTACCTATTACGGAAAAAAATAAATGTCTGCCAGTATGAAATTTCAGCACGTGGATTATCCGTAAATGTTTAATCTATGCCCACACATGACAATGCAGTGTGACTATGCAGGATTATACTGCAAAGGTGTGGTCTAACAGTATAAGAAATCTTAACTTTTTTTTATTTAAAATTCAGTATGTGCCTTAGCAGAGTTATTCTGGGATTAACCAGAGTGAAATTAGATGATATCTTGCATGGTACTGTGCTTTTTATGATGCTCAGACAAGGTTTGACTAATCAGTTATCTTCTGCCTTGCTGCAAACATGTACAGTATGTAACAGTAAAACCCAGTTTCAAAACATTAATGAGCCATATCAATTATTCGGTAGGCTTTGATCCAACATGTGCACCTGTAATTACTGGAGTTTTCTGAAACCAAGGCAGGATGTAAAACATATATTGCAGTAAGGGAGTTTAATTCTTATATAATTAATATAGCTGATTTGTATTTTCTCTACCTTTATGATTTATTGAAGACTGGTGTGTAAAGACATAAATATCTCTACTGGGAATTATTAATGTTCTCTATTAGTGTCGATGCCTGTGCTTTTTTAGAAGTGGAAGGGGAACAAATCAGCCTCCAATAACCCTGAGAAGATTTACCTTTGTATCGGTCGGCAGGCCTTAGCTTTTATACACTTTCCTTTGTTTCAGTTTGTTGTATCTGTAAGTGAAACTAAGAGCTATATTTCAAAGGAATTTTCAAGCGATCCAAAAAAAAAAGGATCATAAAGGTGCATCACAGTAAAACAAATGTATGACTGTGTTTTTCTGGCTCGAGGGTTTAAATCAGGCATGCCCAAAGTCGGTTATTGAGGGCCGCTGTCCTGCAGCTTTTAGAGGATTCCATGCTTTAGCACTGCTGATTCTGATGATTGCAGCCCGGCAAAAGCCTGTTAGTCAGCTATCAATAAAAATCAGCGGTGCTGGAGCAGGGATACCTCTAAAACCCGCAGGACAGCAGCCCCCGCACCGACTTTGGCGTTGTTTATTTTGGCATTTGGATAAATGGTAACTGTTTCAAGTCTGAGGGGAGGCAACTTTATATATGTAGCACATTTTAATAGCAAGACAATTTAAAGTGGTACAGGGTATGCATAAAAAAATGGGAAAGCACACAGAAAAAAATATACTTAAGTGGCACACAGATAATTTAATTATTGAAATAATATAAAAAAAATATGAATATTAAAAAATAATATTAAATAATTGCAGAAATTATATATAATAAAATATAATAAAGTAATTGATAATAAAATGGAGAACAAATTTTACTCAAAACTGAAATTATTCATGTTTAGATAGAACAGTCAACTATGAGTTGCCCCCAGGGACATAAATCAGAATTAACTTCCATATACACATATTAAATTAAACTCTTCCATATAATATGCTGAAAAACATGCACATAAAAAGTAAAAAGTAGTGAGAACTGTTCATATAAACTGGTGAAAAGCTTTACCTTTCATACATACTACTGAAAAGCTTTGATATACACTACTAAAACATTTAACTAGTTTTCCATAAACAAAGATAGAGGGTAAAATGGTAAATGACTGCGTGAATAGAACGTTAAAACATGCCAAATTGTATATATTTAATTTTTTGTTACATTACTTAAAAATGGCAAGTTTTATACACAAATTGCCTAGCATGTACTTAATTATGAATAACATTTAGAAACTGCAATTGCAAATTATTGAGAAAAAATATTATTCTCATGTCTGAGAACCCTCCCCCAGTCTTGTCCCCAACAAAACTGTGTACCTCTTCTACTACACATAAGCTTTGTTTGGTTTTGTTTAAACATGATGGGTGATTATCGTCAATTATTACCTGTGGCACAGGGTGCATCTGGTACCTAGGCCTTCAGTGGACACCCCTCAACTTAATCTACCCCTTAACTCCTTCACATTCAAATAAAATATATACAAGCTGAACAGTGATACTCAATGTCAAGCATGTAATACAGTCTAGTCTGCGCATGTGACGAGCAGCGAGTTTGACCAAGCCCATGTTAACTAGTTGGGAGTGAGAATATGTTGCCCTAGTCCTAGCTTCCTAACTGCCACTTTTCGGATTTATCGGCCTTATTATGGCAACTGTGGATGCACTTCCAGTCTAGATTAGATGTCTTCTTATGGTGATTGATTATATTTGTTAAGCATATTGATTCTGCCACCATTAGATAGGCCTATAGACTATTAACAAAATGTAGTCACAACCACTAACAGGTTACCAGTGTCTCCTGTTTATTAGCCAAGCAATTAGCCATCACACTAAATCCAGCTATGTGTTCATGAGCAGTTGGCATAAATCACTGTAGACATACCTACACTGTATTTCTAAGCAGTCTGTAACGTGTTGAGTTGGTTTTACCCAAATTTCAATTGGACAGCCACAATGATACACCTGAGGGTAAGGCATTAACCCAGTGAACCTTCCTATGGCTTCCAAGCACTGGCCCAACTTTTCAGCAAGAGAAATTCCTGTTGGCTGGTTGAAAAGTTTCTAAATGTCACTAAATGTTGTCATTGCCCAATTTGCATATTTGCTGATAGGAGCCGTAAGAGAAAGGAAAAGCAATATCAGTGTGACAGAAAGTGATCAAAAACACTCTAAATATGTTTAAACTAAATATGTACTATAAAAGAATTTATAGTATTTAATAAAATTGGTATTCAATTGGTATTCAACTGAACTAAGGCTGAATGAATTAATATTGTTATGCTATCAAATTCCACTTAAACACTCAGAGGATGAAGCTGTGTTTGAATTAGTTCAACCTGGAGAGACTCACATAGAGAAAATATGCAATTAGAAAGGTTTTATTGACATGAAGGAAATAAGTTCTTTAGTGCTTAGACACCAGCAGAAGACTTTGATGCTGTTAATTGACATTCGCCTGGATGAGTAATTTAGGAAAAGGATTAGAGTTGTCTTTCCCTGGTGGCCTGGACACTGGTGGTGGAATAAGCCAGAGGATAAGTGGTACTGAGAAAAGTCAGAAAGTGAGGGCAGAGCTAGGGCAGAGGTGGGTTACAGTTCGGCTGGGGTGCAGGAGGAAAGGTGGGCCAGAAGCTAAAGGAATGGGATCTTGAAAGACAATTGTCCTCTGAGTGGGTGCGCTCCCGATGTTGATTGGCTGGAGCTTTAACATGGCACATAAGCAGGTAGTCGAGGTGAGGCTGATTAGTAAAAATGCCCAAAGTCTGTCTTCAAGGGCCGCTTTCCTGCAGGTTTTAGAGGTTTCTCTGCTTTAGCATAGCTGATTTTCATAAATGCAGTTCATAAAAAACCTGTTAGTCAGATATCAATGAAAATCAGCTGTATTGGAGCAGGGAAACCTCTAAATCCTGCAGGCAGTGTTGTGCCTGAACGGGTTC
The DNA here is from genome assembly GCF_000732505.1 of Cyprinodon variegatus. NCBI lineage: Eukaryota > Metazoa > Chordata > Actinopteri > Cyprinodontiformes > Cyprinodontidae > Cyprinodon > Cyprinodon variegatus. The sequence continues at coordinate 2,470,808 of NW_015150458.1, read as the reverse complement.
ATTGAACGAAAGTTCATGAACTCGTTCATATTTTGGGCGAACGTGAACTGAACGTACTGTATTACTGCCTGATGAACGTTATTGCGAACTCGTTCATTCTGGTGTCTGTGAACGGCACGCTCTCTCAGTTCAGCTCCGTTCAATAGGTTGCCAGATTTCTATAGAGTCCTCCAGGCGAAACCCCGGCTAAATCAAACCGTAAACAGGCCTTAATATGTAGCAGGAAAAACACCCAATCTGGCAACACCAGCTACCAGCGTCGTAGCCTACAGCCGCGTGCGTCATCAAAACAAAATGCGGGGTGGAATCCATAGCAGCATGGAGGCGACCGTGGAGGCGACAAAGCAGCAGTATGATCACTTAGAACAGTTTTATGACCAGGTGGCCCGCCGGCTTTCAGTAAAAAAATCCGCACTTCAGTAACCTTAAATTCCTACCTCAGTCTGGTCCCTCAGTTTGTTAGTAAAATGTTCTTGAGCGGAGGTCTTCAACAGGGGATCCGCGACCCCTAGGGGGTCTACGGAGGTACTGCATGAGGGTCTGCATGGTTAGTTGATATTTTTATATTCCCCCCTTGCAATTTTTCCCCCCACTAATTGAAATGTCTTTAAATCCACATTAACATGAAATCAACACACTGTAGTAAACAGATAAATGGAGACAAAAGATGTCTTTCAGTCATCAATGCACACATTCAGCGACACACAGGAGCTCTTTCAAGCTGGGCACCGTTTCCTTCACAACAACCAGGAATCAGAATCAGAAAAACTTTAATAATCCCAGGGAGAAATTAATTTCTTTACATTACTCCATCTGTAATAGAGTGACTATAGGACACAATTTCATACAATATATATAGTTAGGGGGTCCCCGCTCCATCTCGCCATCAGTTTGGGGGTCCTTGGTCTGGAAAACATAGAAGACCCCTGTTCTTGAGGGTTTTACTATCCATGTAACTTGTTTGTTAAACCTGCCTGGTATAATTTTCCAGGATTCCTTTTTAGTATGTATTGAAATGGAATTTCAAATGGAAAAAATTATTAAAATAAAAAAAAACATTTGCACCTTAAAGACTACTTTCCTGTTTTTCTTTTAATAATTACTCATAAAAAAGACCATTCAAGCAGCACATTTTTCCTGATGTTTTTGAGAATATACTGTAGGGGTGAAAGCTGCAGCTGCTACTAGTGTGAAGTGAATGGACAGCAACAAAGCATTAAAGCAACAATGGGGAAATGCTGTCCCCTCAATGCTAATGTAAACCCTGGTTGGATAAGGATTCAAAACTGGATATGAAGATGAAATCTGACGCACAGTTTCAGAGTTACAACTGATAAAATAATTGCTGTCTGTGGTTCTACAGTAGGCTATGGTATAATTTAGCAATATATAAAAAAAAAAAGAACTATGAACTAGTTCATTTTTTGGTTTTGAATTATGAACTATGAACTGAACTAGTTCATTTTAAAATGTGTGAACTGAACTTTGAACTAGTTCACGTAGAAAGAGAACTTTCCCAACACTGCCTGCAGGACAGCAGCCCTCGAGGACCGACTTTTGGCATGCCTGCATTTGCATCTTCCAGATTGAACTTCCGCTCAAGCTTGATATAGGGGATGGGTCTATTTTAGTGCAACATTTTTCAAGAAAGATAATTATGCTAAATAGTATATTTACATCCCACCCTTAATTCAAGTTGAACAGTGGAAGCTTTGTGCATACTTGACAAATTTTAAGTGGGCAAATAGGGGAGAGTTGCTTTTCTCTCTCTGACTCCAGGCAGGGCCGCTCTAGGTTCTCTTGTGCCCAAGGCGATATTGTCTCAATGCATCTGGACATGATTCAAAGGTAAATTTAATTCCCAAAAGTCGCAAGAAACTATATTATGTAATATTTAAACTTCCAGCGAGGGTCCATGTGCAGTAGGATCAACACCTACAATACAGCATGTAACATTGTTTTTGCTATTAGCTTGTTAGAATACCATTCTATGGTCATACCATCACAACCTTCTGCAGAAGCACCATAGAGAGCATTCTGACCAGCTGTATCACTGTTTGGTGTGGAGGCTGCAGTGCCGCAGATTGGAAGAAAGTGAGAAGAGTAGTGAGAATTGCAGAGAAGATCATCGGGGCTCCTTTTCCCTCCATAAAAGTTATTTCATTGCAGCGCTGCGTGTCCCAAGCCCATAACGTTATAAATGACCCCCCACCCCCACCCTGGACTGTTGTCACTGCTGCCCTCTGGAAAGAGACTTACCGTAAGAGCAGGGGACTAGACTAAGAGGCTTTGGAGCATTCAGTGCTGTTCTTCTTCCCCACTGCCATCAGACAACTAAAGGTTGAAAAACTCTGTCACAGACTCTGCATCACACTGACCAAATCAATAAATTTTTTTTGTACCATGTTTATTTCTCCCACACTGTTTACATTTGATCAATGTTATGAGAACTGTACAAAACGAACGATAATAAAAGTTGTCTAAATCTAAAACTTTTGCTAATCTATGTAGTCTACATACCTCCGATTTGGGGCAGTTATTCTTCCTCCTCCTTCAACTGGTTTCTGAATGGGTTTCGGAAAATTTCTCCTGGTTGGATTAATGTTCATTTCAATCATTTACTTTTAATCATTGAAAAGTTTAACACATCACAAACATTCCACAATGCTAACCACATTCATAAATAAGTGTTATAGTGAGAGCAGGTCATACAGCCAGATTACTGCAAAGAATTTAAATTTTGAGGTTTTATTTTAAAATATTTCATGGGGAATTCCGTAAAAATTCAAAAAATATCCACTGGACTTGGTTTTCAAGATTTGAAGACGTTTCGCCACCTCTCCAGGAAGCTTTCTCAATTCAAATGTCTGGATCCGCAGTGAGTTTGAGTCTTATATAGACAAAGCCTTGTATCGCTTGGAAACATGCAATGGTAACCGATGAATGGGTCGTTAGTTCCATCGTTAGCCTGTAATATCTGAACCTGTCTATGATTCTAGGGGTCGGTCGTTAAAGGGGGGATTGCCATTAAGGGGGGGGATTGTCTCCTGTAATACCTGAAACCTGTCTATGATTGTTAAGGGTTGGTCGTTAAGGAGGTATTGTTCACCGGTCACCGTATTACAGGAGACAACCCCCCCCCTTAATGGCAATCCCCCCTTTAACGACCGACCCCTAGAATCATAGACAGGTTCAGATATTACAGGCTAACGATGGAACTAACGACCCATTCATCGGTTACCATTGCATGTTTCCAAGCGATACAAGGCTTTGTCTATATAAGACTCAAACTCACTGCGGATCCAGACATTTGAATTGAGAAAGCTTCCTGGAGAGGTGGCGAAACGTCTTCAAATCTTGAAAACAAAGTCCAGTGGATATTTTTTGAATTTTTATGGAATGACTTTGACCTGGATGACTGAGAACCTTCATCAGCATTCCATGGGGAAATTTCAAGTATGTATAGAGATTCTATTTCAAAATAAATACATTTATTCTTTTTTTTTTCAAATATGTTTACAACATAAAAGTGTCATAGAATGAATCAGCATTATGAAATACATACTTAAGTAAATGAAAAAAGCAAAAAAATTATAACTAAATATATTTACAAAAAAATCTAAAAAAAGGAATACATATGTTTATTTTTTTTTATGAAAATGTTAAAATGAATAAATCTAGAAAAACATAAATGCCAAAGAAAAATTAATAAATCTTAAAGTACATCGATAAATTACTTTACAAATCACAAAGTAATCTTAAATCATTTGGGTATGGGCATACTTAATTTTTTATTGGGTATTATTTATTTATGAAAAACAGGATTTGTTTACATTTGAATAGAAGGCAAGGCAAGTTTATTTGTATAGCACAATTCAGTACATGGACAATTCAAAGTTCTTTACATTAATTAGTTAATAAAATAGAAGAAAAATAAAAGCAGAATAAAAACAAAAACATTTGTAAAAACAAATAAAACAATTGGACCACAAAAAAGCAGAATAGAGCAAGTAATAAATCCATGATAAAAGCAGAGAAAAAAAATAAAACAGTTGGAATACAACTTAAACTAATGATACATCAGTTAGTAGTTCAACCTTAACAGTCGAAGGCAGTTCTAAACAAATGGGTTTGTTCCAGATAAGAGGAGCATAGGAACTAAATGCTGCTTCTCCATGTTTGGTTCTAGTTCTGGGTGTACAGAGTGGGCTTGAACTAGAAGACCTGAAAGGTCTGAGAGGCTGATACACTGACAACATATGTGTTATGTATTGAGGTGCTGATCCATTCAGTGATTTATAGACTAACAGGATTTTAAGTCTATTCTCTGAGCTAGGGGAGCCAGTGTAAGGACTATAGAACTGGGCTGATGTGCTTTACTGTCTTAATTCTAGTGAGAACATGGGCAGAAGCATTTTGGATCAGCTGCAGCGGTCTGATGGACTTTTTAGGCAAACCTTTGAAGACACTGTTGCAGTTATCAAATGGTGCCCTGCACCATTTCTTCTCCACCAGAGTGCCCAAAGCACACATGTCAGTGTAGCAGACAGTATGGCTGGGACATGGCAGGTCCTAGCGACTGGCTGTACTGAGCAGTGCGTTACTGCCAGCAGTTACTGCTGTTTGGTATGAGTACTCCTTTCTGCCATAATGTACTTTACTGTTGAACACTGAAGTAAAACGGTGTAAATTACCCTCTGAATTCAACTGTGTGTGTACGCTGGAGTCCATGCAGACGTCCACGGACACATATCCATGCTCATGTGTGGTGGGCCTTTAGTGTTCTCTGCAGTATAATGGTAACCTGACAACAGCCAGATGCACGTCTCGCTCCGTGAGTGGAGCTAGGCGGAGCTGGACATGCATCTGGCTGTTGTCAGGTTAGTATAATGGTGCTTATCTTTAGTGCTTTCACGAAGGCAAGCTCCTAACATCTGAGTTTGTAAAGAATTAAACATCAGATTAAAAGTTTTATAAAAACTTTAAGACCTCTATTAAAAACTCTGTATACAGCTTATTAAAAAACTGTAACATTTAAACTGTGAATGCCCTTCTCCTACTCTTGCATTGTATTGACATTTCTTTAAAAAATTAGTTAGCCTGCAAGTACATTGTGCAATTAAATGATAAGCATTGAAATTAGTACAGTTTATATTTTCAGCTAAGTCTCTATTGACAAATCACAAAACAGACAATATCTTATTTGAAAATAATAGAAATACAACTGTTAAAAGTAAAAAGCGGTAAACTTTCAGGCTAGCAATCAGCTTGGTGATCCTCAGGCTTGAAGTATTGGAGCTAACTCCTGTAAACACAGCCGAAAATGCTGAACACAGATCATTTGTTTGACAGCTCCAGCCAGCTTAAGGCAAGGACCTCCTTAAGCAAATGAACCAGCTCATTAATTCCTATTGCTATTGGCTAAGGTTTTGCTTTGACACTGTGAAAGAAAAGGCTTACCAAGCTGAAGTTTCCTCAGAATGTCAACCGGTACAATACTTGACCACATTAACTTACATTAACTGGACCTTTGCTGAAAAAAAAATAAAGTACAGAGGAAAAACAAAATGGGGATGTAGAGAAATTGTTCCCAAAATAGAGGTGGCAGGAGAACATGCAAGGGGGGATTCAGACAGAAAAAGAGAGGGGGGGGGGGGGGGGCAGATGATGGCATGTTGATTTATGAGCTGCAGGGCTTTTCATTAACCATACTGAGTTTTACAGAAACAGTGAGAAGAAGAGAGAAAATGCAATAGAGAAAAGCAAGATGGCAAAATATAAAAATTGCTTAAGCTGTGAGAGGAAACCTGAGGGGGAGGATCTTGTAAGAGAAAATGAAACGTAGCACAGTAATGCTACAGATACTGTCCTACCATTTCATGCTGTCCCTCTTCATATTAGTACTTTTCATCTCATCAGCACACTCAAACAGGCTGTATCTACATACAGACCTGTCTCCTCTGACTGGCGGGACTTGTAAAGATAGAACACCATATCACCTTTGCCTGTTTCTTTGGCATTCCTGTCACCTGCAGACCTGTCACCATCCATCTGTGAAAATGTCACAGGATGCCTAATATAAGCCAGAGCAGTTCAAGCACAAACAGTCACCTTTTCCTTAACAGCTTTGTGATGGCAATCAACACTGTTGCACAATGAAATACTTCAAGCTTTGTAATAAACAACTTACATACGTTTTTCAAAATCATTCCCCCGATATATGTCCAGTGTTACTTATAATAGAATAGAAAATCTCTATATTGGGAAATAGTAAAATAGTGGTGTTACAGCAGCAAAAGATTATAGCAAAAGTGGTCACATGAATGTAGACCTTAAAAGGTGTATGAAAAGAGTTTAAAAAAAAGTAGACAAATAAAATACTGTACACAGTACACACAGTAAATATAAATACGGTAAACAGTATTTATGTTTTTATGTATTTTTAACTCTTATTTTCTATTTTAGGTTGTCTGCATTTTGCTTGTCTACTTTAATTTTACTGTTGTTTTAGTTGTATGTAAAGGACCCCGATTACCTTTATTTTATAGTGCTTTATAAGTAAAGGGGTATGGTATCATCTCAGTAATGTAAAAACTGGGCATATGGATGTAGGTTACAGGAAAAAAATGAGGCAATAACAGAAGGAAGGAAAAAAAAAATAGAAATAAAATAGCTTTGCAAATAAGTTGACAAAATCAGAGTATATTATTTGGTCAAGGGATGTTTTTTCTTAATTTCACATAGAAAAATAACTTCATATAAAAGTTTAAACAGGCTTACGCACAGTTAGATTAAAAGATTTTAGAAATGAATTTCATCTAAATGAAATAGGGTATTCTGAATAGCAAGAGGGAGTTTCCAGTACAATACTCAAGTTTAGTCGCTTGTGTTTTTAAAAGTGACTGGACAATAATAAAAATGGAGGCAAGGTGGGCATATTAAATGTAGAGCATTGTCATAAGCTGCTTTTCATTAGTTTCTAAGCCTTGGAAGAGTGTCACAGAGTGGAACAGTAGACAGTGCCTGTGGGGAAACACAAACATGTCTGTTAGATGCCAGCTGCTGCACTATACTATGTGGCATTGGCAGCCCTGGAAGGTTGTGTGGTGTACTTTATCAAAGTCTTGTGTCTGAGCTGAATTGAACTTATTTTTTTTCTAAGTCAGCAGTTTCTTGTATTGGTAAGGTATAATGAGAAAAGTCTGTGGAAAGAACTGAAGTCTGAATCATGGATGTAAATCCAAGAGATTGTTTTCATGTTTGGTTGACTCTAGAACCAATTAAATGTTCTTTCTTTAAAAGAAAGGTGCAGCTTTGAAATGATCTGTTTGTTATTCATGCATTCTGAATAATAATTGGGCTCAAGTATCTCAATCTCTATTTTTAAATAGTCATTCTAGAAGACTATATTCTCTCCTCAATGTCTTAAAATAACCTCTATAGTGGGTGATAGTAAAAGAGTACAGCAAACATCTAACAACACCACAGAGGATAAAATGATCTGCAATCAAATTATTGATATAAACTCAAAAAGGCACATAGAAAGAAAAATACAGTAAAATAATGTGATGCAATTTTTTAATGTCCATAAAAGAGATTAAGAAAAGCAAACTTTTTTTTCATCCCTTCATCTTTCTTTTTGGCATAATGTTAATATCTATACGAGGGACTGGTCCCATAAAACTCTGTGGTGCGTTTTGGTGTCAGTTTGTGCATGTCAGCCACCTTACCTCTGAAATAATGAAGAAATAGTTGATAAGTATAGCCCAAACATACACAGCCTAGATTATAAATATAGCATGTATTTATAATGTTATATATTTAGATATTGATGTGAAATATAACCATGGGCTGCACAATGAAAAGGTTTGTTGTGCTGCTGCCTTGCAGAATGAAGGTACTGCGTTAAGGCCAGGTCTAGGATCATTTTGCATGGAGTTTACATGTTTTTCCTATGCATATGTGTGTTCCTTTTGGACACCCCAGCTTCCTCCCAGTCCAAAAACATGACTGTTAAGTTGACTGGTGATTTTAAATTGTCCTTAAATGTAAGTGTGCATGTATAGTTGTATGTCGGTGTCTAACCCTTAGATGGAATGGCGACCGCTCTAAAGTGTAGCCCTCCTTTTCAACAGGAACACATGACTAAACAGTCAAGCACTAGAAGATAAATGAATAGATTAATAATCAAATAAATTGGCAGTATGAGTCATACCTGATTCAAATTGTAAATAATGAATCACTCCTATGTTTTGCAACTTTATTATAGTTATTGCGTACCCCGGTATGGGGTGGTAAATATCTTATTTAATCAGATATTATTTGGAATGTCATATATTGCTTATGAACAAATGCCCTACTGGCTGTGTGTTAGAATAAGGACTGAAAGTGTGAATCGAGCTAAAATCACCGTCAAACAGATAATTCTGCACATATATGGAATAAATTCACCACACCTTCTGTTAAAAATATAACAGTATATTAAAATCATTCAGCTCCAAGTCAAACATAATTAAGTTAAAAACATTTGAAAGTCCATAGTTCAGAATGGATTTTGTGTTTGAGAACCAAAGTAATTCTCAACGAATTTGGGATGTGATCAAATTAGTTTTCACTAATTTATAGCAATTGGAATGTTTTCAAACCAACTCAAAATGCAACTCCATGAGGTGAATAAAATTATTTGGTCAAATAACGTTTTTTTTTTTTATTAATTGCTTAATCAGGAACCAATCATCTTTAGTCAAATGTAACGTAATTGAAATGTAATGGCCATATGAGAAAACACATGAACACGTTATATCAGTGTTTAAAACTCTGGTAAAATTAAGCTTGTTTTAGCTTATAAAGAAAACAGCTAAAAACATGTTACTGTCGCATAGCGTACCATGCGATCCATACTGCTAGCTCTGTCTTTACTTATCAGTAAACACATGAAATGATCTAAATCATCAAAAGATATATTGTTTAACTATAATCTGTCCTCAACTGTGAGTTTCCTCCAGCTGTTAGCAGCTTAGCATGGCAGGCTCACAGCAAGGAGGGTTCCTTTGTTTTAGAAACGTATCAGGGGAGCTCTCCTCCTCCCCTCTCTTCATCTCTTCAAATACTTAGAAGTTCCTGAAACTCAAAGAGGAATGTTGCGAACAAGCTGTTTTGAAGCAGTTCGGTTCTGACATTTTAGCCAACATGACTTACTGTAGCCCTGGTCAATCTGAAGATTGGGATGTTGAGACTGGGGTTCCACGATGGCCTCCATTTCCAATGTGATCCCCCAGGCAGCTTCGTGGAAAGAAACTCGGTGGTGGGGGTGGTTATGGGCACACCTGTGGGGTTAGCTGGGCTGAGAAGGGGTTGCAGAGCAGAGAAGAGCAGCACTGTGGAGCTTAACTGCACCTTCCAGTCCAGTGAACATGTTAAGATGAAACATGGACATTGGTCCTCAAAGTCCAAAATTACTACTATGTCTATCCATTACAATCTTACACACAAACCAATTATTAAGGAGCTTGTTAATATGGCTAAATGCTTTTTCATTGTTAACACTGACAGGTTTATGATGGAGAGAACACTTCATCCCGTCTTCTTGGCAACTTTACACTTGAAGGAATGATGGGTCGTATCATCAACAGTACATCCAATCACCTATGGCTGGAGTTCAATAGCAATGCCTCTGGAACCGATCAGGGCTTCCGCCTCACTTACACAAGTAAGTTGTTTGAGTTCACATTTATTTTCAATAATTTGTTGTAGTGTTAAGATGTTTCTAGTAGCTATTAAGAGGAATTATTTAGTTATAGACAGTTTTTTTTTTTTTTTTTACATTTTTGTTTTCAAATTCCTAAAATCGAAGGAGCTTATTCTAGCGGTTTAAATCTTTAGATGCAAATCCAAAAGTTTGAAAGGCTTTAGTTAAGCGTATTGGATTGGTCCAGGATCTGCTTTGTGTTAATATGGCATAAGCCAGATACATACCTTAAAGAGTTTAAAGTGAACTACATGTATTGATCTGGGAAGCCTTATGTAAAACATGTTCCCAAAAGGTGGGATTCAGTACAATTCTGCGAGCTGGTTAAGTACCTGCCTCCCTTGTTTAGTTTTTAGCCATTCACAGTGGCAGTGGCAGCTTCCTTTGTTTTACAACTAGCAGAGTTAATAGTTAAATCAATTTTTTTTTCTCATCATTTGCTTGTTTTTCCAAAAGAAATAGAGGATTTTCCTCCTAAAACTGGCGCAGCCATGTTTTTTTGCAGCAGCCTTCCACCTCTAGTTGGCTCGTAGACATCGTACACATCACTGCATTTTATTTGCCCGAAACATTTCCGTATTATGGCTAATGCATGTGCTGTTTCCTGGCAAGATGTATTTTCATGGGTTTGAGACTATACTAATCTTGCAACAATTCATCTTGCTTGCAAGGAAAGCTTTGTGTATCATTAAACTGAAAGTGAGTGACAGTGATGTAGCACTCAACACCAGTTTTAGTCTTGAGACCAGTCTCAAGGACACTTTTCGAATGTCTCTTACTGGTTTCAAACTCGAACAATAAGAACTCAAGACAAAAACCGTGGAAATATCATTTATCAAATTTGTTGATATTGTTTTTTTTTTTTTTTTTAAATTTAAAATGCAATGATTCAAATCCAAGCATAATGTCATTTTTGTTACTGCTGTCACTTATCTGCCCCTTCACCCTCACAACTCCTCCAATAAAGTAGCTACAAAATGCACAATGCAGTGAAGGTAGAGACGTCTGACAGCTGCTCCATGGCTTTTTTTAAAAAATGATACCGTGATTCCCGCTTGAGGAACATGTCTCGAGCCACAGGTATGGCTGCCTTCAGTTTGCTTTCAGAAACAGCATACCAGTTCTTCTTCCCTCAGCTCTGATATGGCATTTAAAAACTAAAAAGTTCCTCTGGGAGCCTTTGGCTAGATAAAGTCATAATTGCCGTTGGACCAATCCAATAGGTACCATTTAAAGGTGACACTGTTCCTATTTTACTCTTTTACCACCAGACGTGCCTACCATTGCAGTAGCTGGATTTGACTGAAGGGAAGAAGCTTCTGATATCCATCACATAAAACTGTAAATAAACCTCAATGGCTAAAGGAAGGCTCTGACCATAACCTTTTGAACTTAAATCTTAACGTGTCACGGAAGCCAAACCCTATACATAGAAACAATTAAAGTGTAACAAGTAATAAAGTAGAATGTACCACAAATTAGTCATGCTACATTAAGAAAAGGCAAAATCTATTTTAAAAAATCAGTTTAACTTGAGATATATGTATCAAATTAATGAAAGTATTTTTACTCTAAATAAATTAATAATAACAAATGCTATTTTGAATATTTTTCTTGTTTTTTTTTTAAGCATATTTTTACTTTATGGCCATGTGATGGTGACTTATCTCACTGCCTCAGGAATTAAAGCCCTTCTTGCTACAAATAATTCTGTTTTGTTTGTTAATCTTCAGCTGATATTTTTTTGTGTAAGTTAGCAATGGAACAAAAACCTTTATTTTCATTTGTTCATTTTTAGGCATGATTCAATCAAATATTTGATTAAAACGTTAAAACTATGAATTAGTATCAAATAGAGAAAGTTACATTTATTTCATTTCTGTATGTAACTGTACTAACTCTATGTTTCTTGTAGTTTTTATAACTTTTAGATTAATTTGAGGACTTTTGAGGATGTTTCACATTTTATTGCCTCCATCAAGGAGGTTATATTTTTGGGAGAGTTTGTGTGTGTGTTTTTGTCTGTGTACAGTATAACTTGAAAAGTTATGAATGAATTTAATTACATTTTTACCAAAGGTACCCCTCCATCTGGATTCAGGAATTTTTTGAAAGGTTCTCTGAATACAGGTATTAACTTAAGGTAGAAGTCACAATATAACAGGGGAAATGAGCTACTTGACAGAGATCTGTGCTCCCTGACTGCTTTTCTAGTTGTGATGTGAAGTAGGGTACTGCTCTTGGTCTTATCTCAGCTTTGCCCTTCCTGTCTTAGTCTTGACTCTGTCTCTGGGTAGTTGCTCTTGACAACAACATTGTTGAGTGGTACCGTGAGTGCGCTGTTTTGTTTGTTTTTTAAACCTGGTGTCATAGGCTACATGAACATTTTAGAAAATGACATTTTATTTTAATGTACCAACTTTTTTTTTCCTTTCTTCTTTTATCATTTAACCAGAATTATAAAAGGAAATTGGGACGTATATGCTCTAAATAGACTCTCCTTCTAGTTTACAAACACACATAGAAATGCATCCATTTGAAAGGCTTTAAAAGAAACTGTTAAAAATTTAAGATGAGTTCATGTATAAGTCAAAAAGGCCATTAAAGGAACATCTATCTGCAAGCCATTTAAAGCAGGTGAGAAAGACACATCTGGAGTGGAGGAGCAGCTAAACGAATGGGACAAACATATGAGGGTTAATGGTATATGGATATTATAGGGGCTCTGTAAGTCAATAAAACTATTAAACTGCCCTCAATTGGCAAGTTATTATACTGATGAAGGTGACACATTTCTCAGAGTCTCTGCTTTTACAGAGGACTTTGTGCATTGATAAGTGTGAGGTAATAGATTGAGCTTAACACATACAAAAGAGAAGAGAGGCAAAATGGCCACTATTAAAGACTATTTCAATATAGCAATATGGAATGACAGAACACATATACAAGAAAATCACAATAACGATTAAAAGAAAAAAATGCATCTGTTTAATGGATTGAGAAAAAGACTGACAAAACGGGCATCACAAGCTCATTTAAACAGAATAAAATGCTGCCTGTTGTGAAACAGTTTGCATTGAAAGGTTGTATCAATGTTTATCATTTGCATTGATTTAAAAAAAAAGAAGCTTTGTTTTATATCTTTTCTTTAAATTTCTATGTTTAAAGATCAAAATATAACCTTTCTTAGTTGTTCTTTTAGTCCAGGGATGTCAGTGGAGATTCAAATCCTAATTAGTGAAATTAACAGCATATTTTAGTTTTTAATCCTAATCATCCTTTATAATGTCCAGTTAAGATGGGCCTGTGTGGGTTGCTGCTTATAAATCTGGTCATAAAAAATAACTAGTCTTTGGTGGTTTGTGTTGCCACCTTATGTTGCAAAACATGGCTGAATGTCCAACCACCTGCTATGACCTTTCTGGTTAAATTAGCCTTTTACAATCTCAAATAGGTCTTTTTTTTTTTCAGAATCACAAGATCTGTTACCGAAGTTATTTCAAACAGCTGTGCTGACATCATTTATCAGCTGATAGCTAGCTGATCTGTTAAAAGATGATCTCCTCTTTTTTTTTTTTTGCAGCACTGATTTATCTCCACATATGCTGATGTACATTTATTGACTAGCAGTGCATTCTCTACCATGGTGAACTTAGTTTTAAGTTGTGTATTCAAGCTCCGTTGAGTCAGCGGCATCTAGCTCATGGTGGATCCGATTGAGGGACAACGATTTTAAAGTGAACCATTGACAACAGGAGGCAACAGGAAACGGATGGCCAAAATCAGAAATCCTTAATCAGATCGACTGTAAGGTAGATGCAGCCTGCTTGTATATCCAATGTTCAACTTGAAACTAACTTCACCGTGGTAAAGAATGCAGTGTGCTCTGCTTTGCTGCTAAAGAAAAAAAAAACAGTGCCATTCAGTCTCTCTGACAAATTATAAAAGCATTAAACACACTTTTTTTGTTGTTGGTGAGTAACAATAATGTTTGATATGGATAATGCTCAAAAAAATTATATCTTTGATACAAAAAGAAAAAAACCCTTTCCGTTTTTAAATGCAAAAAAAATTTTAAAAGATGGGCACCGTAGCACTTTTAAATTTATCTGTGTTGGTTTCAAGACAGTGTTTTAGAAATAAACATTTGTATAAGATTTGAAGGCTTTTAGTTACAGATCAGATTGACCTTATGGTATACTGGCTACAATGAAAACAATTTTTATTTTTGGCTATAAAAACATAAACATTATCATCACCTCCCTTTTATGTGTTTCTTCTCTAGGTTTCGACCTAATTCGCTGTGAGGAACCAGGAGTTCCCAGTTATGGATATAAGATCCAGGACGACGGTCATTATGCCAACACATTTGTCCTTTACTCCTGCAACCCTGGGTATACCCTCCATGGCAGCAGTACCCTAACCTGTCTAAGTGGTGATAGGCGGGTTTGGGACAAACCGCTTCCTTCCTGCATTGGTTAGTTTGCCAGTAAATGTAATGACACTTATAAAGCACATTCAATATTGCAGATTCGTATTTATGAATCTGTGACCAGTTTTATTTAATGTAATCAAAAATGGAACATGAAAGGGTGAGAGTAGCTAGATGCAATCTGTAGGCAACAGCAAAATGACAAAAGAAAAAATAACATGCAAATGTTTGAGTCAACACAGGTGAACATCATGCAAAGAGCCTATGGGATCTAATTCAGCAATGTTGCAAATATTAGTACTGGAACTGCTACAACTTTTTAGCATTACAAACTACAGACTGTGTGCTTTTTGATAAGGCATTTTTTTGACTATGCTTTTTTTTTCTGTTAACTGATGTTTTTTTTCTCCTGCAACAAAATGTCTGTCGATCTGTGATTATTTTAGGTAAACAGCACATAAAGTTCACAGAATTATATGATATAAAAGTTCAAAGTTAATTTGACTTGTGATTGGGTGAAATAAGTATTTTATAATCTACCAAACAGGACATAATACAATTTATTAGGGATAGTTATCGTTTTGTACATATTGCAGAATATATATGTTTGAGGATTTTTCTATATGTAGATTTAGGTTTAGGTTTTCACTTTTTGCTGTTGAATATGCTTGTAGGGGTATTAAAAATATTGCAGGCTACTCATACTGGAATATTACTTTGATTTTTTGCTGGAGAATATCCATCTCTTCCAGTCAGATAAAACATTACTGATGCGATGGCGGTAGTGACTGACCAGCTTTTGGTCAATTGTATTGCTGCACTTTTTCTTTAATGAAATTTTTATGAAATTTTAACCCCTCTCTCTCTCTCTCTCTCTCTCTCTGGCTCTCTCTCTCTCTCTCTCT
>NW_015150458.1:2443822-2455676 GCF_000732505.1 Cyprinodon variegatus | reverse complement strand
TATATATATATATATATATATATATATATATATATATATATATATATATAATTTAATGAATGAGTTTATAGAACAATTGATTTCACATTTATATCAGATGAGATTAAAACTGTGTTTGTGAGACGGTTTATCAGTAATTTAGGTTGCTCTTTCCTTGCCTTACTTTAGCTAATTTATCAACATAGACTACACTTACTAGTTTGACCCTGGAAAAACTGCATTTGAACATCCTCATTTTTTTCTATTTTATAACCTCTCTGATTATCTCCATCTAAGTCTGTCTTTTTTTGTCTCCCACATATTGGTATATTAGCATGGAGAGCATGAGATGGCCTTGCCATAGGCATTTTCTGTCCCCTCCATCTCTTTCTAACACCCACACTTACAGTAGTCAAACAAAATGTTAGTCTTACCTTTGTTGATAACACAAGTGACTAAAACCTAGCTTTTTTTGTCTGTGAACATAGCTAATTTGATATTCTCCTTACACGAGTCATGCCTATAAACACATCACTGCAGGAATCAATAAAGATAGATGAATGAATTAGTTTTTCCAGATCTTGTTAAGAGGCTAGTCCTAGAGATGTTCTCAAGTTGAGAGAAGGCCAACTTTGTTACTTTCTTTATGTGCCTCTGAAGGCTAAGTTTTGAGGCTATCAGTGCACCTAGAGCCTGATTGGTGGTTTCTAGCTATATTAACTGAAGCTGTCCACTAAATTTTAAATGTCCTGTTGTCCAAAAACAGTTTCTTAAGTTTTGCTTTAATTCTGCTGAAGAAAATGTTGAGGCATTGATGATCAATGTGTTGATGATCAATGTGTTGATGCATTGATCTCTTCAATGCATTTACCCAGTGGCTGACCTGGTGACCTGGTTTGTCATTTGTATAGCAACATATGTTGTTGTTTTCTTAATCCAAGTTAGGGGGAGCATGTAGATAACAAAGATGAGGGCCCAGAGATGGACACTTAAGGAATACCACATATGATATCTGTCATCTCTGATGTAAATTTACCTTCTAATAAAAAAGGCCTTGTCCCTCAAAAAGAATTTAAACCAATTGAGTGGTGTACCAGAAAGCACAACCCAATTTTCTAGGTTCTCTAATAGAATGGGAGTGATCAACAGCGTTGAATTTTGCACTAAGTTCCGATAATACAAGCACACAAAGCCTGCATTAGGGTTAGGGTTAATAATTTAAGCCCTTGACAAAATTTGTCTCTATACTGTGGTGAGCACAGAAGCCTGACTGAGAGACGTAAAAGTGGCTGGCATTGTTAGAAAGCTATTACAATAATTTTCAATTATGTAGTCATTAAGGAAAGTTTTGAATTGGGCCTTTAGTTTTGCAAAAGCAGCTTATCCAAGTTACTCTTTTTCAGCATCAGTTTGATAGTAGCTGTTTTTATTCCCTAAGTTAAAATAGCTGACAAATGTTTATTTGGTGACATTGGGAAACTTGGTTCTAATTTGATATGACTTAGGTATTTGTCTTGATAGTCAAGTACTCTTGCCCTTGCTTTTTTCAGTTAAGATAATAGGAAATGTATGCTGGCCCTGCCAAAGTGGAGTTCAGGTGTTAGCCTGTCAACCATGGCTAATAAGGTGTAAGCATTGATAAAGTGTCTGCTGATGATCTCAGGAGAAATAATTTTTTGGATTTTTTCCATTATAAGCTCAATCTGGAGAGTATCTCTTTATAGATGCCATAGTGAATCTAGAGTCCAATCTTTTACTAATCTTTTACTACTGCATTCAGCGTTTGACACCACACTATTTTCACTTCTGACTGGTGAACCTTCTCCATGTTTCTCCACAGAGCGGTTTTCTTCTCAATAATGACCTTCACTTTAATAGAAGCAACAGAATCAATGATTTCTAAGATTTGATTTGAATAAATATTATCTACAAGCTCCTCTTCAGAGTTACAAGGCAAAGTGGAGGTAGAAGAGTAAATCTGGTTAAAGGCGTCAATAGCACCATCCTTAAAGAAGTGTTTTCTTATGCCATTTTAGCCAATGGATTCATCAGAGTTATGCTTTTGAAAGTAACAGAAAAGTGGTGAAATAGGGAAACATCAATTACAGAAAACCTGGAATTGTTAAGTTGCTTAATGATTGGCTGTGTGTTTTAAAAATGAAAATTGGAGTGTTTTCTTGGGGGTGCACATCAGATACACCCTCACCTGGAATGTAAACACCACCTCACTGGTCAAAAGGGCACAGAAACGCATGTACTTCTTGGGGAGGATGAGGAGAGCCCACCTGCCCCCACCCATCCTCACCACCTTCTACAAAAGCACCATGTTAAAAATGTCTTTGAGGACACCAGCCAGTTGATCCACACACTCCTTGTACATCCGCCCAGGTATGTTATCAGGCCCTGGAGCCTTCTCTGGGTTGACTCTGCTCAGAGTTTTTCTCACTTCAGCTACGTCCAGGTTTAGTGTTTCCTTCCCCTGGTGTGAAACGGCTTTCCCTGCTGTAATGCACATTTTGCACAACTATCTCCAAGTAGGGGTCTTAGTTATTTACTGGTAATTGTCCTTTCTGATGGAGTTACCACTGGAGCCCAGGCTGTATTACAGAAATTAGTGGATGTGGTGCTATGTGGCTTTAAGAAGATTTTACTGATGGAGCAGGGCCTTGGTACTATAGCGAAGATTTAAGAGTTACATTTTGTCCGATCTTAATTGTCTCTTTCATGTTGTACAAATATGTAGTCCAGTGGAGGAGGGCTGGATGTGGACAGAGATATTTGCTTATGAATTTTGAGAAGTCTCAAAAAATCTTCAGCAGTGAACAGGTGTGACTGGTCCACTGTGAAACACGTTGCTATTAAGATCTTCAGCTTTATTAAGCAGACCAATGAATTCCTCCTTTAACATTTTGGATTTACTCTTCTGAATATCAGTAGTACCTCCAAAGTGAATGAGGCATTTTTCCAAGGTCTGGCATATGTCATTGCCTGAATATTCTCTGAGATAGCAGACATCCCACTATTGATATAAATCATTATCTATGTTTTCTTTCTTGATTCAGAAGCTTATCGTCCAAAACAACACAATGGACTGGGATATTCTTATGAAGATTTATTTTAGGCTGAGGATCAGCTGCAAAGGAATTTGAAAAGTCTGACATTACAAGTAATTCGTATTAGTGAGTGAGAGGCATTTAAGTAAAACACTGATTGCCAGGTGTCCCGATGTGTGTGGGAATTTGCTGCATTTTTCACTTCTGTATCAGTCCTACAATTTGAACAATGTCCCTATCACTATATGGATTGCTGGTAGAGCAAAAACAGGAGAAAATACTTTATTTTCTATGGAGAACATCTTTAAAATGGCAGAAGAAAATAACTAGAAGGACCTTTTGCCTAAGAGAACTTTGAGTCTTAAACACAAGTGACTTCTTTATCATTCATTACAGATGCATTTCATCAAGCCTGAACTGGTAAAAATTAACCAGAATCCATCTGAAATTTTGCACTTATGTTAGTGATTCTTGCCCATTTGTTTTTATTCTTCCTTACTTAATCTGTAACCATCAACTGTTATGTTGCTCAGAACAAGGCCATAATTTCTTATTTCTGTTCTGTTGCCCCCAAATTAAAACAATATCCCAGATGTGACTTGGTTAGTAAAAAACAATAAACAAAAGAAATATTCAGCAGATGCTGCTCCTAAATGTGAAAAAAAAACAAAGTTATGGTTATTGTCACTTGGTTGCAGTAACACTCAGTCAAAAAACAAATCAGCTGAAAATCGTCATAACCACCTTGATGCAACTATGATGCTCTTAAAGATCTGCAGAACAGTTAAAGGATTTAAATACATATAAAAAATTAAATTTAATACAGATAACCACAAGACTGCAGAATGGATTACAACTGGATGGGACCAGTTAAAGGTGATTCTCAAAAAACTGTTTGTGAAGTTTGCTAAAGTTATATTTAAAGTTTAACTGAGAGGAGCACAACATAAACTTTCCATATCTGTTAGAGACTTGCAGCCTCAGAGCTGCTTGCTGCAGTCTCCTGGTGAGAAGAGCATCTTCTGAACTGCAGATTGGGTTCTACTAGCATCCTGGTCCTCTAAAGGCATTCACTGCTATTTTTATGAGCATAATCCACTTCCTTCATACCGTCTCAGGCCTCCAAAAAGCAACGAAAAGACAGACAAAAAAACATAACTGGATTGATTCTGATAAGACAGAAACACATAAATGATTTCAAACAGAAGCAGCTGATCTGCATTAGGATCTATGGCTATGTACAGATTGCAGACCTTAATGCTCAATTCAGATTGTTTTTTATGTAAAATTGGCATGGTCATTCTCATTTCCAAATATATGTGACTTGTATGTGATCTTCTGTGTGAACAGCATTCATACAACTTAAGTGTACCACATGCAAAGTAGAGGTATTTTCAAGGAGGTTTAACATAAAGACTGTTGTCCACATTATTGTCCGCCATGGCTGTTTTTCTTGCTGCTTCTGCATAGCAAGATGCAGAATAGTGACCATTGGATAAATTAGAGTTGTTCAGAGTATCATGAAAAGATCAGATACATTTCACGTATGGGCAAAAAAATCGGATTTGGGTCACTTCAGGCTGCAGTGTGAACATAGCCTATGTGCTTATTTCAAGCACACAGCTTATTAGCAGAAATGCATAACAAAAGCCAAGAGATAAACAAACAAAGCCACTATACAAATGATCCGATGGAATCGTCTCATCTATTTATGTGAGGATCTGGCTCTGGGATTGTGATGAAAGATGGAAAAGGACAGGAGGACCTGATTTAAAAATATTTATTATAAAGTCTGTGAAAAAAATCCCAATGAAAATCCCAATGACTACTTGCTGCAAGTCTAAACCATCCCTGCAGCAGCTTGATAAGTCACCTGACAGAGTCATCACAATTGGTTAACCCATATGCCAATCCTGCTTTGTGCTAACCTAATGTCATTGTTCATTGCTTGCTAGTGTCCTCTGGGTCTGCATGTTCCCTTTTATATATCAGGTGAGCTTCAGTTTCAGCTATTCATAGTAGTTCTATTGCTCTACTCAGTAGTGTCTTTGAGTTGTGCTGACAGACCATAAACAGAGCTTTCTATACATTTAAATGTATTTCTATATGAAATTACTGTAGACTCAAATATGCAGGCAGTGATTATGGAAGAACTAGCAGAAATACACACAACACAAATACACAAAACCTGCTCTGTACAAAATACTTCTCTTATCACCAGGGATATCCTGGATCAGTGAGCCGCCATGGGTACTGTATACCACAACAATGTTTCTGTATTTGCCTGTAGCTTTCCTTTCTGCTTCTTAGTAACCCAGCTTTCCCCTTAGACTAAATATAAGCACAGAATAAGATAAGACTCATGCCTCTTTAGTGGTAAAGTAGCATTTTCCCCAGACATGTAAGCCATATAGAATAACTGTTACGGAATAACAGCTATCAAATGTTTCCCTTAACCTTCAAAGACAAAAAACAAGGTAGATTTAATGAGAGGTGTTTTTTTTAGATTTGGTTTCCATGAAACCCAACACATCTTAATATTATTTGCACCAAAAATGTAAGCAGCCGCTTTTAAGTGTTCTACATATATCTTGAGAAAATACATTTGTTCTCAATCCTGAAGTGAATTATATCATTTTGTTCTGTAAGTCCTTTCTTGGGGGGTCTTGCTGCCTATTATTGAACACATTTAGATATAACATTTTTCTCCTAGGACATCTGAGAACAGTTGTGCAGTTGGTCCAGGTATGGATCAGATTGCAAAGTAAGGAAAGGGAAATTATTTTTCCCCTTTTGTTTTTAAAGTCAGAAATCACCCTTTTATTACAGGTGCCAAACTCCGGATAGTTTGAGGATCAGCTGGCAGAGACGATGAGAAGATATATAAACAAAATACATTTCTTCTAAGTAATATAAGCCATTTTACTGTCTTCCTACTCATCAGTTTTAAAATGCCAACTATGTTGCTGTGCTGCTGTTTTGTTTTATTTTGCAGATGTGACATAAGCTTCTGTGCCCGGACATTTATTGGGTTCTGCAACTGAGCTTCTCACAAAAACACGTATTCAAAGGGAAACAACTTTGTTCTTAGCTCTTGCAGAGTTTATTTCAAGCTTTAGAAATGAAGCAATATGGTAATTGGGTTCTAACATATTAAAAGTTCATACATTTAGTTTTAGACCCTCTATTAATTGAAAGCTAAACTCAGAAACACAACTAACAAAAAATACTATACACTCACTGGCCACTTTTCTAGTAAAAGGTGGGTGCCTGTTTTGCTTTCAGATCAACCTTAGTTTTTGTGGCACAAATTCAATAAGTTGTTATATTCTTTACAGATTTGGGCTAATATTGACTTTTTAAAGGTTGCTGTATTCTTGATGGCTGCACAGCCTTGTTATGGACCTCCTGTCCCACCATATGTGAAAGCTACTTACAGTATTAGATGTGGAATCTGGTGACTACAAAAGGTTGATTACACTGAAGACACTAACATGCTCAAAAAATACGTTGGAAACTGTTTGAGCTCTCTAACATGGTGCTTTATCTGAATGAAAGACAGCACCATAAAACAAGAAAAAATATGGGCAACAAAGGGATAACAAGGGGTGAACATGACCAACAACATTGTCAGGTAGGGTGTAAAGTTTGAATGATGTTCTATTGGTGCTAAGGGAATAAAGTGTGCACAGAAAATCTTCCACAAAATGACATCACTATCAGCCAGAACTGTTAAGATGGGGCAGTATAGACCCATACTTGTACATGGTTTGCACTGAATGACAACTTAGACAAAGTTTACTTTAACTATGCAGCATTTTAGTTATCTAGAGTTTCTAATCTTTCTGAGATAGTTCAGATTTTGGCCTTGGCTTCTAATTCTAAGCTGTTTAAATCAAAATTTAAACTATTTTTTCCTTTATGACTGTACTGCATATGTTTAAAGGGTCCATGCATTTTATGTCAGGAAAAAAACATCCTTGATTCCTTTGCTGTCACAATTGATTACTTGAGTCACTGCTGTCATTCTGTCATTTTATACCAGTTCAATTTTCCTCTAAACTTTGACATCTAAAATGATTTTTTTCCACTTCACTGCCAATTAGTATATATTTTCCTATTTTGGAACAATCCCAATATTCTCTTAGTTGTGCAGTAGAATCCCAGTAGCTCAGCAGTTTTTGAAAATGCTTAGACCAACTCATCTGCCATTTCTAACCATGTCATATTCAAAATAAATTAAATCCCCGTTTGTCACCATTTTGATGCTGCCTTTTCAACTTCAGAAGCTCCCTTCACAGTTTCCTAATTCCGAAATACATGGCTAAATGAGTTGCTGGCATATGATGGGCTGTATTTATAACTCTTATAACAATAAAAATTGGTTTTGATGTTTAGAAGTAATGTTTACAGGTAATGTTTGTAAGTATAAAACAAATTTTTATATTTATATTTTGCAATTAGAACATTTATCTTTGTAAAATACTTTTGTTTTTCTGTTGGCAAAGTGTTTCTATTTGCTATACTTTAAATATATATAAAACGTAGAATGAATTTCTATGTGTACTGTGTTTGTAGCGGAGTGTGGAGGTCACATAAGTGGGGCCGTGTCTGGACGGATTCTCTCCCCTGGATACCCTGCTCCATATGACAATAACCTCCACTGTACCTGGACAATAGAGGCTGACACAGGCAAGACTATCAGGTATAAAGCAGCTACTCTAATGGAGTTAATAGTAGTTGACTTAGAAGATTAAAGCTAACAAGATTGTAAACAAATGTTATGTTCTAAGAAAGAAATGCGAACCGTCAAAACTACTGGTGTGTTTGAATACGATCCTCTTTTCATTATGCCCCAACTATGCTTTTCGGCAGATTATGGCACCTCCTGACACATGTTGTCTTCTGGTGTTGTTAATTAATTTGTTAATTGAGTTTTGTTGGACTGTGTTCTTTTTTTCAGCCTTCACTTCATTGTCTTTGACACTGAGGTTGGCCATGACATTCTGAGAGTCTGGGACGGCCCATCGGGGCCTTCAGATGGTGGGATTCTGTTGAAAGAATGGTCTGGCCCTGCATTACCTGAAGACATCCACTCGACTTTCAACATCCTCACTCTGCAGTTTGATGCTGATTATTTTATCAGCAAGCAAGGATTTTCTATACAGTTCTCTAGTAAGCAGCTTGATTTTAACTTAAACTCGTAAAACTAAGTATTAAATGCAAAATATTTCCTTATATTAAACTTAAAATGTATCATGATCATCACATCAAATCCTGACTTATGCCATCTGCTTCGCTTTATAATTCATAACCCCATAAAAAGGAAAGCCAGCTACTGACTTAGCAATTTAATTAGCAAATTAGCAAACCCAGGCAGTTTGAGGTTATGTTATAAACCCAATCTATCATACCAATAAAATAGTTAATACTGCATAGCATTAACACAATATATACTAGTATTTCTAGAAAACATCCAGCTAGAGAACAAATTTATATTTCTATGTATCACCTAGAGACCAACACACATCAATGAGGTGGCTGAGGGGAGCCCTTAGAGATCTATGGTTTAATTTGGGATATAGCCAATCCTCCTAAAAGCAGAATATGCTTCCTAAAGCAAGAACTTGAAGGATTAGGTTGTGTGTGTGTGAGTATGTGTGTGTGTTCTTGATACATTGTGAGACCCATTTTCTGGAAGAATAGTGCATTGTGGGGACTGAATGCTTTTTGTGTGGCCCGATGCCTGGACCCTATGAAGGGAATTGTTGTTTTAAAGCCAGGGGTCACATTTAGGGCTAAGGTGTAAATTGAGCTTAGGTTGGGGTTAGGTTTAAGCCCTGAACACACAGAATCCAATTTTGCATTTGATCCAACAGAGGGGCATTTAGCGCCCTTTGAGAGTCGATGAGGATCATCACAAAGGAAAAGACAAAGTAAAACACATCCGTTTTGGGCGAAAATACAAAATATAAACTGTTAGTCGCAGGGGAAAACAGTCAGTTTTGGAGTCGCATATCACGTATATAGCTAGTGGGAGAGACTCCTGCAAAAACAATCAATGAAACATTTAAAAAATACTTTGTCCATGATAGGTGTTCAGCAGGACAGAAAACGGATAAAGTAGTGATCCTCTTTGAGCCCCGCAAAAGCAATGAGGGACAGAAAGTGCAGTTTATCAATCTCTTTGAAATAAAAAAAAAAACATCAGGATGGAAAACGGATATAGTAAAAAGTGAGTCTCACAAATAACAAAATAATGAGGGGCAGACAGTGCAGGTAAGTGAAGCCCTTCACTCTCACCTCTTTATGAAAAAAAACAAAAAAAAACTGAGAAACTTCCCAGATCTCTCTCTGAGAATCACCTCTCACTGCCTCAGTCACCACATAAACCATCCCACAGTGTTTATTGCTGTGCTTTTCTTTTCTTTAGAGGTAGTTCTTATATTTTTAATACATACATATGAACATGCTCCATCAGTTCTGGTTTGAGATGCTACAGAGGCTCGTTAGATGGGGCTTTTCTTTATAGCTGCTCCAGTGTTTTTCTATTTATTTTTAATAACTTTTTATAACCTGTCAGAGTCAAATGTGGGAAACTGTTATAACTTATGTGACACAGTGACAGAAGTGAAAATAAAATCAACACAGACCTGCTCACACTGCCTAGTTAGAGCCTCTCTATACGCATTCAGTGTGACGTGGAAAAAAATTGGATCGAAGATTTTAAAAGTCTTACACAACCGGTGTGTTAGGCCTTTAGGTATTAACCTGTAATGGTTAAGTTTAGGGTAGGGGTCATGGCTAGACTGTAGAAATAGGTTGTAAATGAACGGAAGTCAATGGAAAGGCATATATATATATTCCCTATTTTTGTGAGGCCTTTCCATTGGGATTTTTACAACATGCCATTGGTATTTACTTTTCATCTCACATTCTCTATTGCCCAACCCTATAAACCCCACATTTAAAACAATAAATATTTACTCTCTCTGACATGGTAATAAAAGCACTGTGATTCTGTTACTATGTTAATGATTCCTTATATTTACACCCATGTTGACTTACTAGCACATTACTCTCATCAAATAGGCAAAGGTTTTAGAATTAAATTAATATTAGCACTGATCTTTCAACTAAATTGTCCTTTCTTGTCTAGAGTAATTTTCAAAACTGTAAGAAATTGGCAAACCCGACACATTATTTAGCATACCATCATTAAAAGAGCCATACTCAATAACTCACTGTAAATAATGGTAATATTAAATGTTATAAAATATACTATGTACGATTATTTATTTTTGCCTTTTTTAACTATTCAGCCACAACAGCAACATCCTGCAATGACCCTGGTATCCCTGTAAATGGATCTCGATATGGAGACAGTAAGGAGCCTGGTGACAGCATGACATTCCAGTGTGACCCAGGCTATCAGCTACAAGGGAAAGACACCATCACATGTGTCCGGATGGATAACAGGTTCTACTGGCAACCAGATCCACCAACCTGTATGGGTAGGTGTAAAACACTCCAAAGTTTATTAATTGCAATGAGACTGACTGAACATTCAAGATTAAACAATAATTGATTACATGAGAGATAGGTATAAAAAACACTCATACCAAGTTAAGCATTTCTTTATTCAAGACCAACTTCAATATAATTATTTTACAGAAAAGATACAGAAATTAATAAATGCATATTTTCACCCAATTTATTGTTTCAACTCTGTTTTGTCCGTTTGTACTTTTTAAATTTCTGATGCATTTCTTCCTCATTATACAAATAACGGTGTTAAGGGGACAGGTTTTGCCTATTGTTTGGTTGGAAACATAAAATCCACATGCTATCAGTTCCTAGAGTCACAACAATGGCTTCATTTTAGGAGTTTATCACTAAGCTGAGCTGAGGCATTTACCATCTTTATTAGAAAGCCATGCTATAATTCCTAACTTAACTTGTGGTGTGGTTGCGCTGACACAACATGTGTTTCAGTTAGCTGCACATATGGCCACAGATGTTCAGTTGTCTGCCGAACTAGTTATCCTCGAGTCTCGAGACGGAAACTGCAGCCTCTGCATCGGGAGCACTGTTTCAGTCTCCAACCTAATCCTAGCGAGCTAATTGTGGGAATAAGGATGTTTTACTTAAGTTAAAAAAATAAATATCCTCATCATTCAATTAGTAGCTTACAAGACACAATTTCACTTCCTGTTTTCCCACGGTATCATGTGTAAGAATATTTCCCTAAAATGAGGATAATCATTTATGTCAAATCTCAGTTTATATAAACATTAACTCTCATCATTCTCGATACGGTCGAGCGTTAATGCGCTCAATATGATATGACAAATATCTGGTAATGAGTGGTCATTTCCAGATGTTTGAGAAAATTAGAAAGTGCTCTAATTATTACACATCTTCAGAGGTTTTCTGCTGCAGCACAACAATAAATCAATACAGTTGAATTGATTCTCCATCAAGCTTGTGAATGGTCCAACCCAGTCGCCCTTAAATTACACCATGCTGCTGCTGGAGAATCAGCTCCAAAATGGCATGCTCCTTTGGATTCAGTTAGGCCTAGAGCTTGTATGGGCTCACCTAACAATAATAGGGTGGCCAGATGTCCGGCTTTAGGGCGGACAGTCCGGATTTTCATTGCACTGTCCGGCGTCCGGCGCTGCACCCAGCCGGACGTGTGTTTGTCCTCCTTTACCCCCAGATTCCACATACTCCGTCAGCGCTCCGCCCCGCTCACGTACGGAGTACTTGTCTGTCTTCTTCTTCTTCTTCTTGTCGAGTTTTATGGCGGTTGGCAACAA
>NW_015150458.1:2434532-2442766 GCF_000732505.1 Cyprinodon variegatus | reverse complement strand
TAGTAATTTATTGATATGCCGCACAATGTCCTCCTTTTTGGTGCTATAGAAATGGCCACCCTAAACAATAACAGTTAGCAGAAAGAATTATAATAAATAGATAACCTTATTGTTTTAAGGTTATCCAATACAGCCGCACTCTGCAAGTTATAATCCAAGTCTGAATGTAATTTGAGATGCATTAAAAGACTTTTCATCTCAATATACTGTAAGGAAGTATTACATTCATTGCTGAATGTGTCACTGTCCCAGAGAGCTGCTTTACGGCAGTCTGACCTCCCCTTAAGTATGTGAGCTAACTAAGCTAAAACTTGTTGTTGGGTATCAAAAAAGATGTCACACTTACCTAACCAGATATTTTGCAAGTCTTTGGTCTAAAGTAGTCTGCTTTCAGATTCCAAAAAACTGTTTGATAGATCAGCGAGGTGTTGCCAGTTGCCTTCAGTGGCGCTAAAGTTTAAATTCACTGTACTGGTGCCTGTAGGGGCCAACGTTTCTTTTGGTGCATTTAATTATATGCCTATTGCACATTTATTTGTTTCTGTATTTATTTTTTGATTATGTCAGATTTGGTCCTCCTTATTTTATCCAGGTAGGAAGCGTAGGAAGAGTTTCCTGTCTAGTGTTTGTTTTACAGTACTTAGATTTGTACTCTTGTTACTGTTTTTTTTTCTTCTTTTTTTTAACAATTGGTTCCACTATAAGCCTCTACTTTTTCGTCCAGCTTTGAACCATGCGGCATATTAGATGGTGCAGCTTTTCTGTTGAGTTTTTGTTACTGCCAGGGGACCAAAGTCAAAGTTGAAAACCAAAGACGAAGAAAAATTTATTAATTTAAAAAAAGGAAATTAATGAAGAAGGTGTAAATCTTCTCTTAGCCCATGATAGAGCAAACACAATGTAGAAAAAATGTCAGCAATTTTACATTTATTCGCTGAATTAAAGCTGTAAAAGCAACAAAGAGACGGTGTGTAACTCCTGCAGAGATGAAATGCGATAACTAAGCTCCATCTTTCAATTGAAGCTCTGATGAGTAAGCCAACTCGTTAACGGGAACTAGCATTCTTTTTATGTCCCTACTTTACGAGTGATACTTGGAGCTCCCCCTACAGGTTTAGTTGGGGACAGTTCAGTAGATATCAGCAGCTCCTAGCATGGTGTGGTTTACTTATGTATGTTTCCAAAAACAAAACAAAAAAACTTAGTGGATGTGGCTTATATTGAAGTGCTCTCTATAGTGTGGAAAATACTGTAAATGTTTAATCATATGCAATGGAAATATATATTAGACATATTCCCCATTATATGGACACAACAACAACAGTAAAGCTAAATTATAACAAAATAGAAGGGAATTAAATCATGATCTTTGTTTGTTTATATTAATATGACAGCTTTTGATACAATCAGTATACTCATACCTTTCAAATTGAAAAAGTCAAATAGCCACAATCTCTAGTGAAAGTTTAGTGCAAGGTTATCATTTGACTTGAGGCAGATGCACATGTGGGATGTTTTTAGTGTTGTAATACAGTATAACGTCCTTTCCCAAATTCGCAGGAGATTAAACAAGCCAAGTAAAAGGTAGAAAGAATCTTTTGAAATAGTGAGGGCTTTCTTCTTAACTCCGTCTTTGGAAATTGTCTCTAAAGAGGGGATTAAGCCCTCAGTGACTTCTGCCCTTGTCACTTCTTTTTGTAAAGGCTTTCTGTCATTAGCACTGGAGTTTCAACGCCAAGAACTCATGTAGGCTGTCACAATGAACTGCACCCTAGTGAAATGAAACTAAAACTCTTTAATACTACTATTGGCCAACATTTAGTATGTTATAATTTTACTGTTTTTTGTGAAACATGATTATTTTACAAACAGGTTTCACAGCTTTGATTTCATACCCTTTAAATGATGGTCACCTCCCAAAGGGAATCACTGAAATCAAAGTTGTTTTTTGAAAATTAAATTATATTATTTGTCATTTTCATTATGGAAGTTATGATAGAAAAAAAATCTTAATTAAATTTGGTAGGAAGAAATCTAAGACTGTTTATTAGTAATGAAATGAGCTCACCTGAGACTCATAAACAAATGTCCTGACGTTCGGAAATTATTATCACTAAATGGCGAGAGAAAAGAAGGATGACTTCATCCATAGCTAAAAACATAAAATGACTAACGTCAGTAAGCCAGTTGAATGACCGGCAGCAAGTAGCATGTTGATCACTCAAGAGCTGACTCAGCAAGGGAACATGCAGATTCATCCTATTTTTACATTAGATATCTCTTTCCTTCTTCTTCTTTTAAACTAGCACACTGAGGAAAAGTCCATTTGTACCAATTGGGTATTAAGAGTTTGTCTTCTAATCAGTCTTGTTAAACATAGTTACTAATTGTCAGTTCTTTTCTCACATAAGAATGTGGTCTTAAATCTTAATTCATCTTTATAACATCCCTCACCTTCATCAGTACTTAGGGAGGATGATATTTTATGCTTTGATACACTGATGATTAAACACATCACATACTGTTAGACGCAGTACTCCACTGTAGTGTTTTTGTATTAGTTTTGAGTCTGTCAGTAATTTGCAACTGCTAATATTTTTGATTGCCACTATTTCAGTGGTAACAATGGTGTTTATGTATTCCATGAAGACACCTCACCATGTTAGAAATCTCCATTCCACATTACCAAATTGTTGCTTGAATGCATCTTTTAGAACTCTCATGACATTATTTCCTTCCTGCTCCATGGTTAAATGTGAATTCACAGCACTGCCAGAGGTGATTTTTTCTCTCTAACTACCCCCAGCCCCACAGTCTGTGACTAAATCTCACCATCTGTCTTTCTATGTTAGTGTTTTACCATCTACAACCACCTGTGGTGGCAAAATTTGTCTGCAAGGTGTCATTTCCTCTTCTTTAACAAACCTCTCCTGTACTATATACCTAACTCATTTCCTACCTTTTATACTTGTGAGGAAAGTTAGTGGACAACCAGTACTCATATTTCCAAATAAGAGTAAATTCAAGACTTGAATAATCTCTTGCATCTTTCTGTTTCTCTTATTGCTTGTTATTGTTCCAGCAACCTGTGGGGGTAATGTCAGCGGTCCCTCAGGTGTGATTCTTTCTCCGAACTACCCACAACCGTACCCCCCTGGAAAAGAGTGCGATTGGAGAATCACAGTCAATCCTGACTTTGTCATTGCCCTTATCTTCAAAAGGTAGGCCATTAACTCACAGAAATGTTGGTTTCCTGCTGTTATTTTGGTCCTCTTTGCTATATCTTGGTGGCTCACCCACTTTGCATGTGTCTTTTTAGAGGGATCCCTTATAAAATATATCTACAGTCTAATTAAATTAGACCATGTTGTTTTGACAATATGCATTAAGGCAAGTAAACATTTTGACAAAAAATACGTTATGTAAAAGCTTATTTTTTTTCAGCCCAGTATATTAAATGTAAACATTTATAAGGTCCTGTTTAATGTTTTTTATGCCTTTAAATTTCACCTATAAGCATATATATGATCAAATATTCCCTGTAGTACTACAGGGGTATATATTTGTTATAGAATAAAGTTGTTTTATTCCATTTTTTTTGTCGTATCACCCCATTTCTGAAGGCTGAACAAAGTCACTAACAAAAGAGCAGTTGTTGCCCTGGGAAGATTTGCTGCCAAATGAGTCACTTCCCTGACCTTACTGGAGAAGCGAGAATTTGTTTACAGTGCGGGAACAGTGAGCTTAATAGTCAAATTTAACGGATTTGTGCATTTTCGTAAACAAAAGATATTCCCCTTATGCATAACAGCAACCTAGCCGCCGCCAACAACCGACACGAAACGTGCCACATACATACACACTTAATTTCTATTCAAACCCTGGTCGCAATCTTCACTCACTGTAGCAGCAACGTCCACCTATTTTGGGAAGTTTTTTTTTTTTTTTTTTCGTTCTTCCAGCAGCTCTTTCCTTTTTCTCTACTGGAATCCGCTTAAGTACCTCATTGTACGTTACAGTTATGTTTGTAATCAACGCTCTGGATTACCCATAATTCCAAGTCGTATTGTAAAATATAAAATACTCAAATACATCATTCCTTTAAGATCTTTAGTTTCATGAAAATAAAAAGGGAAGCTGCTGTTCTCATAGCGCCTGGTAGGTCATTCCACTAGCTTGGAACCGCACAGGAAAACAGTCTGGATTGCCTTAACCATGGTGTACGTAGGCCCTGTAAGTCAACAATCCATTGCTCACCAGAGTGTGTCTGAGACTGTGACATAGGCCTTTGCTAGAGGGTTCAAGTAGACGGAAGCCGTACCCTAAAGCACTTTGAAGGCAAGCATCAGGGACTTGAATTTGATGCAGGCAGCCAGAATAACCAGTGAAGCTAAAAGAACAAAAGGGCTGACGTAAGACTTTTTTGGCTGATTGAAGACCAGATGTGCGGCCGCGTTTTGCTTGTGTGTTTGGGTTACACACAAACTTTCTGAAGCTGAGACCTCTTGTTGGTTTTATAGGAGTATAATTTTCTATTATAAAAAATCATCTTGTTTTGTTTTTTTTTAATAATAATTATAAATCTAAATATACCAATGGTAGGAACATTTTGTCTTAACTATACTACCTTATACATTCTTTGGTAAAAAAGAGTCAAAACCACTTTTACTCAAAAATGTATACATGTCCTTTTTTGTCCTTTAAGGAATATATTGTCCACATATTAATTAACTGAATAAAACAGTTAATTTAAAAGAAGGAATGACTACCTTACTTCATCTTTCTGTAAACCATTTTAATGAGTACTGTTTATAATTTCCCAGTCAGAGGATAAAACATAAACATTAAAATGCATATCTTTAAAACTTCTAAAAATAATGAAAAAAATGTAATATTGCAGCACTGCCTTAGCATTGTGTTGTCTTTTTAATCAATTTCTGTGTTTTAAGTAAAATTTTTTCATGACTATTTGTGGCCCTCACAGAATCCAGAAAGATATGTCTCCTGAGAAATCAAGCTCAGTTTATGTGAAATAACATTCAGCATAAGATCATTAAGGTAACTAATATCCAAGTCTTTGAGAGGTTTTCTTCTCTCCTCTGGGACCACTGTTAAAAGGCTTTACGTTTGCTGTAAAAGCTCCTTTGAAATTCTCTTTCTTAAGTTACCATGGCAGTGTCAGAACAAGGTTTTAGTCCTTTAGGTTCAAAAATATCTGCACTCTGAGAGAAGGATAAAGCTAAACATGTAATAATTGAGATTTTGATGAGATATAGGGAAAAAAGCAAAGTTTCAGGAAACACCAAAGCTATCAGTTAGACCTGTCAACCACTAAAACTAATTTCCCTGTGCTAGTTTCATGATAGTTTTTATTTCTCTTTAGTTTAATATAAGGTGAATGTTGAGATGATATCAATGTCAAAATTAAAATTTCCCATGAGGAAGAAGCCTTAAAAAATGCTTGGAAAATTGGGACAAAACTATAAACTAGAAATGCACTTGGAGGGTGCAGACCTGTGGCAACTAGTTCATTTCCCCTGTCATATTGTGATCTGGATCATTGCCGACATTTAATAATTTGTTGCTAGTTGCAATACACAGCTCCTCTGAAAATGTAGACAAAATCTTTCAATAGTTTTATAAGTTATTTTGAAAAAGAAAAGCAAACAGACAAACCAACGCTGTTGAAAACATTATCTCCTTGGCTGATCTTTGTCGTACAGCCGTAGAGTATTATAACTATTGGGTTATACTTCTTTTTTCTCTGCAACTCATGCATTGATACAATTCAATATCTGATCATTTCAATGTTTTGTTTATTCTTAATAGTGTATAATTTTTTTTTTACATTTTCAGTGCTAATTAGAGCACAGTGGTGAATATTTAGAGTCCCAGTTTACCCAAGTGAAACTGGATTGAAACAAATCAGCAAATACTGAAGAGGACTTTCTGCAGATTGCCTAAAGAGACAAATGACCCAATTTTGACTTATGATTTGGTGTTTGCAAGTTAAATCACTGTTTTTAAGATGCTAAGACACTTTTATTTTAAATGTTTGCTTTTTTCTGTTATATAACACTTCAACAGCTACTAGTTTATGTTTGCTTTTTAATGAATTTCAGATACTAAGCAAAAAAATACATTTTGACCTAGTTACTGATGAGTCACCCACAAAACAGGCCTAAATTGGAGGCAACCAGACTTGGACTCAGATATTATGAAGACATTTCAACACCTATCGAGCAGTCGTGCAAGCTGACAGATTTGACAAAGACTCTTCAATAGGTACCTAAAGCCTTTTTTTGTGGTCCAATAACTTAGAGCTTACTACTAGCTTAATATTCAATGTTTTTTTGTTCCTAATTTTACAAAGTAAAAATGCTCTGTGGCCTTTTTCCAATGATTAAATATGTTGTCCTATGTTTTCTTGTTTGTGAATCTGTGGGTGTGTGCATGTCTTGTTCAATACAAACAATATGTTTAAAAGAATGAGTAAAGCTCATAATTATTATAATCTCTAACACAGAGTTTGGAACACTGCACAAACTGTCCAAATAAAAGCATAAATATTTTTTAGCTTATTTTTTGTTATTCTACAATGGGTGAGGAAAACATTGCATCAGCCCAGAGAATTACCACTTGCCTTTTCTTTATGGGTTTAAACATTTACTCCATATTCTTAAAAATAATTAAAAAGTTAACTTTTTGGTATTCATTGAACATCTGTTTTGGAGCACTGTTTATAAACAGTATTGCATGAATAAGCCAACCAACATCTGGCATCTGTGAAAAACTATTCAGAGAACCAATTTGGACTACTTCCATAGTTCCTTCACATTTTTTTTCCCTCTATGCAGCATGTTTCATGTCACCCCTCAAGTTTACTTGTTGGTCTGTAACCAACTTGCTGCTAACCTTCAGATGTGTCAATTTCAATGCCGTTTCCCCTTTAGTATCAGATGACATGAACTTCTGAGATATTTTTATATAAATCAACTAACAATGATCAATGGTCTGCAAAAGATGTGCTTGACTATAAGAAAGATAACCATTGAATGATGCCTGAGCGTCATAGCTTTGCAGTGTGATGTGGCTTCAATTCAATGTTTGGGCATTTCCTGAAAAAAATCTTTCTAACTCATCAACCCAAAAGCAGCCTCTAGTCTTTCAAGAAATGTAATGCTTTTTCTCCTGTAGGCCAGTTAACTTTATCTTTGACAGATTACAGCAGTCCATGCCATTTTGTCTTCAAATTGTCATGATACTTGCATTGTAGACCTTCTTTGGTCATCATAGCTAAATTTTCTACAAGATTTGTCCCCATTTCATTAGAGATCATCTGGTTTTGGTTTCTATTTTAAAGCCTCGTAGATAGTTTTATTTACCATATATTTATGGTCTCACCTTTTGATTTTTTATGAAATAATGATGTTCTGCTAAGCATATCTGAGATTACTTATTTTAACTCAGAAAAATTGAAATATAGCCATCATATAAAATATTTTTTTACCTTTATACTCAAATAGGAGCTACCTGTTATTAAGTTTCTTTAAAAGTCGTTTAGAACAAATAATCTTGATGGTTTCTCTCATTTTGAGCTTAGCCCTTTTAATAAATCATTTATATAGCTACAGTAAACTAGATGAATTAATGTTATGACTGTGGCCATAATTTTTTTGCATTATGGTACTCTAGTAGATATTATTGTATATGATCTCTACCAAAAATAGGGATTGAGCCAGTGGGTTTTACGGGCCGGTATTATCTAACACATTTTTTATTTTTTAATGAGCATACTTATGTTGTTAATTGTTACGGTTTCTGTGAGTTTACAACTTCAAGTTTCAAATTCCACTGATACATCTCCCTCTTTTCTTTTACAAAAGCCACACAAGCATAATTGCATAAGAAGGAAAATATTAGGGATGCACGTTATAATCGTCCCCCTATCTGTATCGGCCTGTATCGGCCTTAAAACTGAATATCGGACATCGGCCACCCCACGATATTTAACCCGATATTTGATCAGCTTCTGAGTTTCTAAAGTCTAAAAAAAAATATATATACTACTTCTTCTTCTTCATCAAAAACGTCTTTTTTTACAGACTTAAAAACTTCTAAAGACGAGGGAAAAAATATTAAAACATTAAAATATCATAATATCTTCATATGCTGATATATTGACATTTAAAATCACCATATCAATCTCTTTTACTAATGAAATTATTATGCTA
>NW_015150458.1:2432861-2434406 GCF_000732505.1 Cyprinodon variegatus | reverse complement strand
TATCATTTTACAAAGTGTCAGAAATGGGTAACAAAACTGCTATTTTCAATGACTACTTATTTTTGTCCAGCTTTAACATCGGTATCGATATCGGCTATCGGCTACATGAGTTTTAAAATATCGGCATATCGGATATCGGCCAAAATCCCAATATCGTGCATCCCTAGAAAATATGCTGGTGAAGATTCCCAGTCATCCAGGTCATAGTCATTCCAAAAAAAAAAGTCCAGTGTTTTTTACTTTTTTGGAATGAATAGGACAAAAAATATCTATGTCTATTAAACAACCATATCAAAATATATGTAAACAAATTAAATAGCAGTCGTTAGTCATATATCTTTCTTGTCATAAGATTCTCTAATGCTGTAAAAGTACAAAAGATGATTTTCAGCTGAAGAATAAACTAGATATAGTCCAATCAACTCTCAGCCATAGCCGATTGATGAGTTAGATTGTCTTTTCTTTTCTTTTCTTTTTTTTCCTGAAGTTTCAACATGGAGCCAAGTTATGACTTCCTGCACATCTATGAGGGTGAAGACTCCAATGGGCCGTTACTTTCAAGTCTTCAAGGCACCCAAGCCCCTGAACGCATAGAAAGCAGTGGAAACAGCCTGTTTCTGGCATTTCGGTCTGATGCATCTCTAGGAATGTCCGGATTTGCCATTGAATACAGAGGTAAGTGCAGCATGAAAACCAGCTTTTACCATGAGCTTGAACTAAAGCTGAGGTGTTAAAAAGGGAAGGATACCTCTTCACCAGACAGAACTGTTTTAGTTTAAATGATACAAAATCAGTAAGGAACAATATCCAGTTGTTATCTTGGTACTAATTGAAACAGCAATGTTGTTTAAACTAAGGTTCAATCTGGGATTCTTAAATACAAAAGGGAAATAATGTTATTAATTAGAAGCAGAAGTAAACTTTCTAACTTTATTCATTAGGGAGCACTGCATTGATAAGGTAGCACCAATAATCAAAAACAACAGGTTTGAACATAGCAGTGACTTTAATGAAAGTACAACCTACATCTGGTAAATTCATCTAGTTCTACTGATTGTGATTATCAGGTAGGAATTATTGTTACGGCAAATCAATACTGTGTTACAAAAGATAGATAATGCCCTTCACAACTATTTGCATGTTTCTGTGCACTAGATGCCTAGCAGTAATTGTCACTAAATCATCTTTTTATAAAGTGTCAGAATTAAAATGTCAATACACAAGTGTGGGTTGTGCTCTCATGCAGACTGGATAATATTTGAATCTATCTGCTCTTTTATTTTAAGCTCAAACAGAAATTGTTTTCAACTGAGAGAGAAGGCCATTTCATGTCTGACCAAGAGTTGTTTACGTCCATAGATTGTGACTAATGATTTAATACTTTTAGTCGATCTCCAACTTTGGCTCACTAGTGACTATTTCTTTTGCTTCCTTCTATTCTCTCCCTGTATTTATCTACTTAAAAAGTTTCGGTTATGTTGTAATTTACAAAATTTACCAAGCCTGTGATTTTGCATTTATTTACTACCTCTCATATGCCCCCCT
>NW_015150458.1:2422887-2432836 GCF_000732505.1 Cyprinodon variegatus | reverse complement strand
TCTTTATGTTCTCCAAGTTGAAGCTATTTTTTCTTCCTTAACCCCTCTCTGTCTGACCTTTTCAGGCTGTTGTTTATAATAAGTATTTCTTAAAGAAGACTCATAATTATTTTTCAAACACATCTCTTGTATTTTTGTTCTGTTTTCTTTACTACTTTTTGACTTTAGTTTTGTCCCTTATTATTTTCATCACCCACGGAGCAATATTTATCCCTAGTTAAGTAATGTTAATGAGAACTGTTTCATAACTCAAAACAATAAATATCATTGGTTAAGGTATTTTCCTAAATCAAGTATTTTTAATCTAAGGTAATTTAACACTTTAAAATTAGTACAACACTTTTTAAGACTGCGACTGTTATGAAAATTATCGAAATGTTATTGAAAAGAAGACATTATAATAGTCGACACCTGTGTCTAACTAACACAAAAAATTCTTTCACATCCACAGAGAAACCCAGAGAGGCCTGTTTTGACCCCGGTAACATCATGAACGGCAGTCGGACAGGCTATGACTACAAACTAGGATCTCAGGTCTCCTACAGCTGTCACCATGGCTACACGATAGTCGGTAGTGAAACCGTTATGTGTGTCATGGGAAAGGATGGGAAACCAGTATGGGACAAAGCCCTACCATCATGTAAAGGTAAGAAAGATACAGAAGCATGATTTTATTTTTGTTTTAATAAGACGTTACACACTAAATTTAACAAAAGGAAAAGTTAACCTCCCTCTGCAAAATTACTCAGCAGTAATCAGTTTGTTCCAACAGCTGTGAAGTTAAAGCTTTGAGTTTTTTATCAGTTTCTTGAACATCTCTGAAAAAGACAAATCTGATGTAATAGAAAAAAAATTTCTGGGTGTTTGTAGGTGTAAATGATCATTCTGTGATTATATAGCATCTGACTGAAAAGAGAGTCTAGGAATTAATTTCAATTAACACTCACCAAATATAGCTTAGAAAATATGAAGATGTAAAAACTCAAAAGGAATAACATATTTTGTTTCTACAAAGATTTTTCTTTACCTGAGATATATATATTTTTTAATGAGAAAGACGCGACTTGATGCCGAGCAATTTGTACATTTCTAGTTTTTTTCTCACTGCAGTTCACAGTGGGAACCTCGTTATTCCAAATTTCCACCAACATCTACATTTTCAATTTTTCAGCAGCGGTAAATTACATGTCATTCTCAATACTAACATGATTACCAAGGAACTCAATTTAGATAGCAGTGTCATGGCAATTTATGATGACTGATTGTTGAAACTTGTTGAAATCAATCTAAGACTTATTGGTTCAGGATTGCGAGCTCATCTGGTGGCAACGGTGTGTTATCAGAGTTGGTCAGGTCTTGTAGTCTAAGCCGTCTATTTGATTGGCAGCTCAAGGAGGCAATAAAGTGACACCTGTCAAAATGCTATTAAAGCTGTGTATTTGCTGTGTGCAAAAATTGAAATGAAGTGACCTCTCACAAATACCTTGTAGGGACACATTTCAAAATGTAAGGTATACAGTGTCTAAAGATTTACACATACTGCTGTCTATTTATAGCTCATAATGATTTCATAATTCTCCTATAGGCTGTGTTTAATAAAGCCTGAGTAGTAAAGTGGGTTGGAAGTGGGAGATGGGAAGAGTAAAGATGAGGTAAAAGCGCTATGAAATGCAATTTTAGAACAGTAATGGAAAAAGCGCCAAAAAAAAGATAATTCAAGCTATTTTATCTCATCTGCTTTTTTTTTTTTTAGATGAAAAAAATCTGTGTAATCTACGGGACAAGTGTAGTAAAGTGTTGAAGACGTTAATGATAACAAATTTGCAGTTTTACTTCAAGATTCTAGGTAGCCAAAAGGCGATATTTTTTTGACACTCCTGATTTTATTGTCGCTGTTATAAAAAGGCTCTTGAACTGAGATGATACAACCATAAATCTTTCGTTTTTTCAGACCATTTAATATTGCTAACTTCAGATAATTCAAACACCAAATAGTTTGAAATTCTTGACGTGACATAGCTTCATATCTTAAGAGGAATAATTACTTGTGGTTTGCATAACCTTCTCACTCAAATGAATGTGTAAATTGCACACATGCGCCACAGTTCTGTTACGCTGGGCAGATTGGAGCAATCATAGGCAATTCTATGGTTTCAGGTTGCCATGCAGTGCATTTTGCATCATAGACGCACTGGCAGCAGGCTGCTTCTCTAAAATAGGTAGCTGTTCTATTTTTGGCGCTTCCACTCGACGTCAATCTAGAGAAGAAAACATCATTCAGGCAGGAAGTTATTTAATGAAATGCAAAGTAGATCCTGTCTTCATTTAAAATAAAGGCCTATGTGCAGACTGCGAATCACATTTTCTGGAGTTTTATGTACCGTAATCAGAAAATTTTACAAACAGTTAAACTACAGCCGTAAAATATAAGCAGTGAATAAAAAAGACTTGGACAACTTTTATTGTCATTTTGTATACACTGAGTTTATACAAAAGAAAATTTTGTTTCGTACAGATTTCATGACGTTTCCATTTCTTAAAGTGCAGCAGTGATCAAATGTAAACAGTGTGAGAAAAAAAAAACATGGTGCAAAAAACACCATCATATGAAAGTTCAAAGCATAAAAAAAAAAAAAAAAAAAAAAAAAACCTTACTATTTGAATTTACTATATTAAACAGTGGAGTTATATGAGCAAATTATTGATATAGAGATAAGATCAACTTTGTTATCCCAATAATGGGATATGAAATAGTTTGAGAAGCGAGACTGGTTAAATGTTGACATCTTGTATTGTAATGTTATGAAAATTATATGAATAATTATATAAAAAAAGGAAAAACAAAATATAAATATCTGGGAACAAAAGTGGAATAAAGTGTACAGACAACTTGGAACAGAGAAATTAAAAAAGGAACAGACCTTTAATGTCTTAAAATAATTGGATAAAGACTGAGATTGATATAGACATAAGTGCACACTCTAAAAAAAACAATAATATATACAGTAATTTATACATACATAAAAGGAATTTGTTAATAAGCTAAATACTATAACTATTCATGTATTGTACAGTAGTACAGTAGCCATTGCGTTAATGATGATATAAAATTATGTTACCATGTACTGTACCTCTCTGGGTTATGGTTGCAGTGTATAGTGCTTGTAATATTCCAGGCTGGTCCATGAAAGCAGAGAGACACACTTGGCCTTATGGAACTATATTTTTGTATTCTTGTTGAAAATCTTTCCTATTCTTCCCTGCACTGTGGACTCCTACGAACGCACCACATCGATTCAACAAATGTTCTTAACTTCAGTAAATGATCCCCTAATCCTCATGCAGTCTACCTGTGTGTACAGTAACTGAGCACAAATTCCTGAGAAATGTAAACCTGAATAATTACCGTCCCGATAATGCCATATATATATGTCTACATAAAACTAGGAGGGCTGCCACTTCCAACCCTTTTCAGAAGGTGTTTTTTCATAGAAAAGACATTGAAGACAAAGAAGTCTACTGGTTCGAAGATCAAAAATCTGCTCACTGAGACTTGAGCAGCAGAATTAAAGAACAATTAAAATGCCAAGCAGTGGGGAAATATATTACATGTCATGGGTGGACTGTTACAGAAGTAAAAAGAAAACAATAATAAAAAATAAATTAAAAAGAAAAATCATTTGATTCAAAACCAGTCAAAAGGTGCAACATATAATGTAAATGCTCAGTATGAGTTTTCCATCAACCAACATGATAACTTTCTGCAAAATCTCCTTTTAATGCATACAGCTATAGACCACGTCTGCCATCTCTTCGTCGCACTCTCTATCTCTCTCATGCATGGACATAAAAAAAGTTAATGGCAAAACTCTAATTTTAGGAATTCAGACAGAACCAAACCCAAACATTCCACATTTTATGTAATAACAAAGTCAAGGATTTGCCATGGAGAGAAATGGATTCAAGTTTCACTGTTAGAAGAGTTCTGCTGTAGTCATCTATCTTCTGTTCCAGATGTATTTTCAATAATAGCATGACCTCTGACTATTATTTCTTTTGAAAGAAAAACAACAAATTAAACCAAAGTTTAGCTGCAGGTGTAGTAACTAATAGGTCTTTCATCAGCCAATAAAAGTGTCATAATTGTGAAGTTGCACCATATATGATAATGTAGCCTAATAAAATAGAAAATTGCTTCTAAGGAAAACACATGTAGCCATTAATTGAAAATCTAGGTTTGGATAGCAGCTGACTGATTGCACGACACTCCTACATTAGGTCTGGAGTACTCGTATAATTTGATCGTTCCTGAGAGAAGATTAGAAATAGGAAAAAAATGGTGAATGGGCAGTGGTGTCAAAAGTAAACACATTTGTTACTTAAGTAGAAGTATAGATACTGCAGTTTAAAAACACTCTGGTAAAGGTTGAAGTATCATTTGACCTCTTTACTGAAGTAAAAGTGAAAAAGTATGCGCTCCAAAAACTACTTAAAGTATAAAAGTAGAAAGTAACCTTTATAAAAACAGCAATGTTTCAACTATTTTGAAAAAATCTTTGAGATAGGGCCAAGGATGAGGGAGGTCTTGTTGGTCTCAGTCTCCATATCCCGATACGCTCTCGCCTGTGTCCAACCTTTCAGACATTTCAACATCTTTTTTCTGAATCCAACATAGTAGCATATAGACAATTCGCGTTTGCAGTTTGAAGAACACCTGCCTGCTTCTGATGATTTCCTTTGACGAATAGCTAACCAATGAGTGTTTGCGTTATATGACTCATCCAATTACACTAGTTTTCACTAGATGTGGATGGCGCCAATGATCTGCATTGGATCGCACACACACGATGTGAAATAAATATTTATGAACATTAAACCAAAGCCAAGAGCAACGAGCAACGTTTGTCTTATAAATGTAAGGAATAGAAAGTACAGATACTTGCGTGAAAATGTAATGAGTAGAAGTCAGAAGTAGGAAGAAAAATAAGTAATGGAGTAAAGTATGTCGTATTCGTGCTTGATAAAGACCAGACGTTGTATAATGCTCAGATACTTTTATTGAAGCATCTTTTAGAGGTCTGTTTACACAGCTTGTTCACAGGTGTGTCACATCTCCTTCTATTGTTCCATTCTCTACATTTATACATTCACGTTAACTCATGCTTGCCACCTAGTGGACATAAACATAATTCATTCAATCATGACAAAGTATAGATACCTAAAAAGTGTACTGAAGTACAGTCACAAAGTATTTGTACTTTGTTACTTGACACCTCTGTAAATGGGACATTTTATCCTAAATGATTTGTACGAAAAGCACATCTGCAACAGCAGGCACTGCTTCTCTGCTCAGTTCTGAGGAAACAAGGCCCCAACTACGGCATCCAAGTTATACATAGGTGGGCTTCGCGGATAGTGATCCTGTGCCACAGGGCTACTGTAGGTGTTCACAGAAGATATAGCTTCTTGATGTGCCATGTGGCAAAACTGGTCCCCCATTGTCATCTTCCTTGCTACACACTCAGTGTTAGGACACAAGTGCAACGCTGGACTTGTAAACTGTGGGATTACACTG
The DNA here is from genome assembly GCF_000732505.1 of Cyprinodon variegatus. NCBI lineage: Eukaryota > Metazoa > Chordata > Actinopteri > Cyprinodontiformes > Cyprinodontidae > Cyprinodon > Cyprinodon variegatus. Next base: position 2,427,261 of record NW_015150458.1, on the reverse strand, counting down.
GAAAACAACTTGTGACTTCCGTCCCCGTTGGAAACCAATTGACCACATTGCATTTTTTTTTTTACCAGTTCCACTTTGTCCAATGAACTCAAAGATTGTGACATCAGCAAAAAAAGTCTATCTCCCTTAATGAACTCTTGATCAAGCGAAACCTTGATTTCCTGTTCCTTCTGGAGACATGACAGAGAGAAGGGGAGAACGGAGTATTTTAATTTCAAATGCTTAAGGATAGTTCTACTCTTTTTACCTTGTACTGATTTATTGCCCTCCTGGTGATGCCTTTTTAAAGGACTGTTGGTCTGCAATAATAAAGTTGGATAATGTTTAAAAAATTGGGTATTTTAAAATTTACATTGATGAGAGCACTTCCTCGGCCACCTTGGAACTCTTAAGATTGACTGAAATTTTTAACTATGCTGCATGTTTCCTTCACCACTCAACAAGAGACACACTCTTGTCTTTTTTTTCTTTCTTGAGAATATTCAAATGAGTGACCATTGCTGTGTTTTATTTGACTTATTTGAGCCTTTGCCTTCTGAGCGTAGCCCACAGAGATGCATCATTTACCAAAAATACATCTGCAAGGTTCTCTACAATGTTTGATTCTGAATTTCTTGTGGATGTCATGTTGTGGATAACCATAAAAACACTCCTTGTTTTAAACCAATAAGAATGGGTCATTCTGTTCACTTACTCAGAGTTGCTCCCAGCTTCTAGCAAAGTCATGCTTAAGCTAAAATGTCTTGTAAGAATTTTTTAGGCTAAAATAGGAGATTAAAGGACTCAGATTATTTTTTAAATACAGACCCAGATCTTTCATACATTAAGTAAGTTTGGACAATTTTTGTGTGCAATAGATAATAACAGTGCTACTTCAAGTAAAAAAGCAAGCTAAACTCCTGAAATATAAAATAAAATTCTTTATAAAATAAGTTAAAGGGTTACATTGCATTCTTAAAACATTGAGACAATGGTAATATTAGCAGATGTAAATACATTTTAAAAAGTTTATATTTCTTGTGTATTTGTACACAATAAATGTAATATATAAGTCTAGATTCACATTTAACACAATAATTTTATTGCCTTGTGACTTTATAGGGTCACTGAAATAAATTGAGTAGCGCTCTTGTTTTCTTCCATTTCTTGGTTTAAAGGGACATTAAATGTGGAATACATTCAGCAGAATTGAGAAAAAAAAAAAACAAAAAAAAAACAAGGGTGGTCTATTTTTTTCTATGACTGTATTGAATGTCCACAAATATTTGAGATGGAATGTGGTCAAAAAATATCTTGGAACTTTTCATATTTGAATTTATCTGGTATGTAAAACAACACAGTCTTTACAGTGTCAATTCCAAGATCATGGATTTCAGATTGACAGGGTACCATTAAGAAGTATATCTGCACAGGAAACATTCAATAATCTTTTGCAAATTAGATGTTTTTCCCCCCATTGCTTATTCCTAGATGATTTTAGGTTTAGCATCTGCAATCTTTGCACAAACAAATACATAAGGTCTATAGACTAGCTGCTGTTGTATAAAGGAAAGCTATAGCATAGTTCTCAAAGGAAAAACAAGAATATATAACAAAGTCCTGTTGTACTCAGTAACTTTGTTCCTCTTTTCCTGTAGCTCTGTTTCTGTATTGTATTTTCTCGACACATAGTTAGGGAAGTTTCTTAGCCTCTTTCTGTCTCCATCTTTGAGCAGCTCTCGGGACTTTTAGACCAAACTCATTAGATGGGGTGAGCCCTCTTTAAATAATACATCTCCACTTACACCCCCCCAAACGTTTTTCCTCTTTTTAATCCACTTCTCAGCGCGTACCCTACCCAGCCCGTTCTCCTTCCTTCCCTTAATAACTACCACCACTAGTTTTACTTTCCTCCCACCATCTGTCTGCCTCTGGTTTACTCTGTATCTCCCTTTCACCTTTCCTCTCAAGCTCCCTCGCCATTTCTTGCTTTGACTCACACAAAGACTTGTACGCACACACATATAAACACCTCCCAATTCAAACCTCTCTTTTATTGGTTTCCATGGCAACTAAGAGCTGGTGTGAGAAAGAAGGAATTCTCTGTGACTGTTGATAGGGGGATGTGTGTGTGTGTGTGTGTGTTTGTGTGTTTCTACATGTTGATGTGTGCGTAGGTCATGCAAGAAAGGAGGAGAGATACAGAGTAGCAGATAAAGTAAGAGACTATTATAGAGTGCCGCCTAGAGGCAATAGGCACACACACAAACACACTGTCAGCTGCACAGGCACACAGACACAAATCAGGGTTTACCATAAATTTTTTTGAAAAGGGAAAACCTGAATGCTTTAACAGTCATCAGTGTACTGATGTCTGAAAGTATAATTAGAAAGAATTTCACTAAAAGTGTTCATATCAGTGTATAAATGGCCCACTGTAAAATAGCTACATCCTTTTCAAGGTTGAAATAAATAATTTTCCAAGTTGATGGCATCAGCTGCATTGGTTTTAACAGTGAACGAAGGAAGGGCTGGACGTTATGTTGAAAAAAAGGTACAGTTAGATATAAGAGTTGTGATTTAGTGCGATATAAATTAGCATGACAACCGACAACAGATGCCTGTATACATGTCTGAACATTAGTTTTCCAAGAGTTTAAATGTTTTGGTATGGAGCTAGAAACTTAAGCCACTAAGTCAAGTGGGTCTTGCCTCTATCTCAATCTCTCTTTATGAATCCACTATTTTTTCAAGGTTAACTGTTAGTTGTTCAAGAAGACAATCACTCCCACCCTGAAAGTTTATGTTCACAAAGCTGCACAATAAATTTGCAAAACAACTCATAACTAGCTTTTTGTAAACCCTTCTTGACACTGTGGGCAGAGTTATACAAGGAGTTTTTTATTCCTCCTGTTGATATTTTTTCCCTTCTCTCTTATTCATGCCACAGCTCTAGTCTTGTCTTAGCTGTGGTTTGTTAAAAAAAAAGCTGAGTTTATTTTGCACTTCTCATCTTTAGTAAAACAAAACAACTCCAAGCCTCATTTTTAACAAGACACAGCAAACATTGACAAACAATTCCTAAGGCAAAACCAAATCTTTATCACTGTAAAGGTTAGAATAGTCAGAACAATATAGACCAAGTCCCACATACCATAATATCTAAGGACGTGTTTCTGAGCTGGTTACTCTGACTGAACTCCAGGTTGTCATTTTTACTCATTCATCAGACACTAGAATTGTAGAGATTTTTCTAGGATACCTTTTGCTGGGTATAATAAGACTTCCAAAACAAGGGTCATCTTATTAAGGGAACACATTTTAAAGCTCAACTTACCATGTTGGAGCTTGGCCTAAAGCCACTGAGCACAGCTTGCAACTGCTGGGCACATGCAGGCTCCTTGCCTGTGATGTACATCATCCCTTGGGTTGCTAATGTTTGTGGCTGCAACTATTGAATTTGATGTACATTAAAATACAGTATATGTGTTTAAAAGTCACATCCTGTAATTACTGAGAAAATATACTATGTATTGATATTGAATAACTATCCAGCTCTAAATGAAGGATAGTGACTTTGGACTGTTGTAGATCATTTGGAATCATTTCAATCAAAGCTTATGTTCAATCAAGAACAAAGACATCAATTTAGATGAAAACTACTTTGAAGCAGGAAGGTGTTGTTGATGCTTTAGATGTGTGCCTTCTTCAGCACACCCAATACAAATGATTGGATTACTGTATATCCTCAGCATGCTGAAGTCATGCTGCAGAAGCCTGTTAATCACTCATTCATTCAGAGCAGTCAGGTGTACAACAGCAGAAGTGCTATTATATACATGGCAGTGGGTTCTGAGTACCAGGACTGGGAACTATCCTGTTTCCTCTCTACCCACCACTATTTGCCTATTTATTTAAACGTCATACAGCTGATATTGCTTTGCACTGACTTGTTTAGTTTCGGTCATCGTTGTTTTGCTGTTGGGATATGTCATGTTCTAGTTAGCAGATGATGGTTTGCCATCTGACAACTCTAAATTCATACTCTTTGAAATTGCTCTTCAGACCTGGAGTCATAGAAAGGAATGGTTTTTTGACATCAAAGGTCTTAAAATGTATCCTTATATGTATTGATACACATTTGGTATTTTGTTATTGAAGTTAATTGCACTGAAATAATATTTGAAGGAAAGTAATGGTAAACCTTCATAAATCTGAATAATGCATCCATACCCGGACTGGCTATAGGGAGGACCGGGAGTATTCCCTAAGCACCAGAGATGGGAAGTAACAAAGTACAAATACTTCGTTACTGTACTGAAGTAGATTTTTCTGATATTTTTACTTTACTTTACTACTTATTTTTATGGCGACTTTTTACTTCTACTCCTTACA
>NW_015150458.1:2398158-2421867 GCF_000732505.1 Cyprinodon variegatus | reverse complement strand
ATGGATGGATGGATGGATGGATGGATGGATGGATGGATGGATGGATGGATGGATGGATGGATGGATGGATGGATGGATGGATGGATGGTGCAGTATCTATAACAACACACACAAAGCGTTTCAGAATTAGACATCCCCAGTTATTTAATGCATACACTCACCGAGTGTGAAGACTGAGTTAAAAAACTTCACACCCAGAGGTAATTCAATTCAATTCAGTTCAGCTTATTTATATAGCACCAATTCACAACACATGTCATTCAACCAGATCATACAGTCAAAATAATGGAAAGTTCTCTATCTAAGGAAAAGCAGTTGATTGCATTGACTCATTTTCTCAAAGGCAATCCCTCCCACTAAGCATGCTTGTAGTGACAGTGGAGAGGAAAAACTCCCTTTTAAGAGGAAGAAACCTCCAGCAGAACCAGACTCAGTGTGGGCAGCCATCTGCCAAGCCCAACTGGGGTTCAAGGAGACAGAAGCAGACATACAGTAATACAGTACAGAAACAGAGGTACAAAAGGCAACTGTAAACCAGCTCCACAGAAATATTTTTGTGGTTATCTAGCTAAACAGCAAGAAAAAAATCTCAATTCATAAATAGGGCTATGCCATATTAGAAACTATTTGCATTGTATAATGATGGAAAACTATTATGATAAATATTATAATAAGGAAATCGGTATGGATGTTTTCATCAGTCTGTTATTATACCATACACACTATTGGGGTGACCATTTGCTGTTATATTGTACAGCCTTATTAAGGACCCTTATTCTCTTATTATTATTATTTTTTTTTTTTTGTGAGATTCATCCAGAGATTGACATAAGATACTTTTTGTTTTAAAATAGAGTTATTAAAGTGTCTTATAAAACTATATGTGTAGAAATATTTAATATATATATATTCATTTTTTTCTCTTTTCTTTATTTGGATTGCTCTTTTTTATATTAAAATATATTCTGCTCACCACCTAGTTAAACATTAAAGTTCATCCAACATATGCTCTTCCCTGGATTAGGAGCATGTCAACCTCAGAACAGTAGGATCCAGCATTCAAAGTGGATACAGTTAGCTTTCTCAAAAATTTAAAACTGAACCTGAGTGAGCAGCGTCTAAGGCAGGAACTGTGAGAAATGGGACAGATGGGTCCAGTATTCAAGGTGAGTCAGTCAGACAATGGGAAGGTTCAAGACGTTCAATGACAGAAATGATAAAACGGAACAGAACAGAAACGCGTGCTGCTGAGGACAAGCAGACAGCAGTGTTTGCAGGGGGCGGGGCACAACCCATCACTGGCACTCTGGAAGGCAGGAAGATAGGATCCAGCCGATCGACTGCCAAACGAACTGCAGCTCAGAGCCATCGAAAGTGTCCTTGATGCAGCAACCCCAGTGAGCAGGCAGGAATCTGATCCAGGTCAGAGAAACAGTTCAGAACCGGACAGTTCCAAGATCCAGGAGTCCGTAGTCCAAGCAGGGGTTCTGATCCGAGATAAACAGACAGACCCAGAGTTCCAGGAATCCTCAGAGCGTGAAGACAGGTTCAGTGTTCTACAAGTGTCCGATGGCTGGGCTGAACCGTATATATATAAGAGAAAGCAGGTGAATAACATGAATGATAATTAGAGAGCGGGGAGGCAACGACAGGTGAATTAAGTGTGTAAGTAGATCCGCTACTGGGGCTATGATCATGACAGGAGGTTCTGCAGGTGAAGACAACTGGTTAGTTACCACATCTTTCTGGTGGAAGTTAACAAATGTGCGAGTCACTAAACTGGTCTTATAGTTCAGTCCGAGCCCAGAGGGTGCCAACGCATGGCAGTCACCACACAGAGAGTCCCAGATGCTGGTGTATTGGTGGTCGGAGGAAAGGTAGGAGATCAGAACTGATCTGACAAATGTAGACAGGATAATGCAGAGGGGAAGCCAAAGCCCATGTCAGTGATGTGCTTGGTTGTCAGAGCCAGGAGGTCCAGATCCTGGTCCGGAGAAGTGCCGAGGGAGAATTCTGCATGGAGTGGGTTCACAGTTCCAGTTACGGTGAACAAACAGGCAGATATCTGGCAGGAGTCAGAAGACAAGTCAGGCAAAGAGATCAGACAGGAACAGGCAGACTCAGAGGTTGAGAGGCAAAAATGGTAAGGATCTGGTAATCAGAATACAGGAACACTTGCATAATTCTCAGCAATGGATAGAAAATAATATGGCATTGACGACTAGTCTGAAGGCTGGTTAGATAGAGGCTGACGCAGGTGTATCAAACAAGCAGGTAATGAGAACTGGGCAGAGCTAAGCAGGTGTGTGACAGGGTCAAGATCATGACAGAGCAGCTACAATGAATGTGATTTAGGGCAGAAACTAATTTAGGATTTTTTGATTTAACAGGTGTCAATAAAACAGTTGGGAGAGGGGTGATATTTAGAAGCAGATATTCCAAGTTTAAAATATAAAATAGTGTTCATTAGTTCTTGCTGTGGATATACAGTTGATAGTTTACAGTATGACACTACAATTAGTGTGTAGACTGAATGATGAGTTGTTTTAAAGAATACTCCTCTTCCCTAAAAAAAAGAATATGACTTGTTTTTAGAGGCTGAGTGTCTCTCAGACCTGCTCGATATTGCATCAAGCTCATAGTAAGCAGTTTGAATACAATTAGGGTTATTGCTGCAGATTTTGTTTGTGATGTTAGTGAACAGGATCTCAAGCCATAGCTGTGGTTAGATAGATGTTTGGGTTATGAACTCCGCAATGACGTCTTTGATTTGGGGTTTTGATATTGTCTTAAGACAATGACCTTCATCAAACACTGGAGAGCTTTTACAGTCAAATATGAGCAGTTGGGATGAGAAGTCTGGGACCATACAGTTGAATAAAGAAAAAGTGGATTGACCCCTTACCTCAATGGTCAAATATTTGTGTCAAATACCTATAACAAAATGTACATCCTCTCAGACAAAAATTTTACTTGTTAATCTTGTGTATATGTACCACTAACAGCCAATGCAAAATTGTAAGTTGGATCATCCATTGGAAAAAGAATGAAATGTTGTAATTATAAGGTTTAAAATACTACAACTTAATGTTTAAAAGATTGGACAGTTAAAAACTATATTTTCCTGAGCTTTAAGTCTTCTTTTAATACTTTTATACACATGTATGTTAGTCAATAGAAATTGAAATGAAATAAATTGGAAGCGGGAGTTAGGACTACTGAAGTTTTGTGTACGTGTGGATGATCAAAGCAAATGAATGTATGAGAGAAGCAGACTGACTTGATGGCTTTTTTCATTTATTTGAGTGTGTCTGTGGGAGAGGATGAAAGTGATCAAAGCAATGTGTACAGAGGCTTCTGATAGAGCTGATACCCAAGTCTAGAGCAGCACCACTGGGGGATTTTAGTTAGATGAAGACATGACCCATAGAACTAAAGGGTCTAAAAATTAAAGGAAAAAATCAATCCAAAATATAAATCATTGTCACACACTTAGATCTGGAGAAGGGGTAAGAGAAAAAGCACTTACTACTTGTCATGCTTTTAAGATGTTTGGCTACTAAAGCTACTATGAAGCTTTAGGAAAAGATAAGAAAATATAAAGTGGCAGAAATGGAGCACAGTGATATCACTGGATGGGTATAAAAGAACTGAAACCAGAAGCGTGGAAGGATTTTTACTTGACCATACAAAGAAGTTTTAACAAGCAAGCCTGGGCTAACATAATGCAACTAATCTTAATGTGTTCACTTCACGTAGACATTGGCACATATTACAGAAAAGTCCTTTGGGCCTCACCAATGCTCTACAGTGAAAAGTGAAAATGCTTAAGGGCTCTCTGGTGTACTTTTTTAGCCTCTCATGCACAGTCTTCACAAGACCAAATTTGCTGATGTCTTTTCTTTAAAAAGTAACCCTCAAGGGTGTGTTTAAAGGAATGTTACCAGCTAATAACTGGTAGCATTTAAGCTTTATGATCCTGTACAAAAATATCACATCCTCACATCTCAGCTCTACAGCCAGACCCCATGACATTGGCTGCAGATTAAATCACAAAGTGTTGTCTGGTGTCTCTTAGAGAATGATCAAACTTTGAACTCATACACCCTCACATTTTCAACATGTACAGTGGCGATGATAATTAAAATCTGTTAAGGGTCAAAGCTAATGACGTTGGTGGATAATGGATCTGACCTGTAGAGGTTAACACCGTAGCAACCGCAACAAGACAGGATGAGTACAGGCCAGAAAGGGTGAGAAAAGGAGGAATAAAAAAAAACATGGAGAGAGTATATTGTGTGTATTGGGAGAGATGACATTGACCGATGAGCTTCTTGCAGCTGTTTTGTGCACACGCTTTCGCAGACACTTACATAAATGTCAGTGACCTTTGCCTTATTAAGAGTGTAAGTGTGCACACACCCACATACTTTTCATCGGCAAGAGTTCTTGCTCTCTTGGGGATTGCAGAGAGGAATTGAGTCATAGTAAGGCCTGTTTCTCATAGTTCTTGCAGTTTGTGTATGTGTTTATTGGATTTTTGAAACTACATTAAAGTAATAAAGAAAATCACATGCTGTTTTTTGAGCTCTGGCCCCAAAGGTTTATGTAGGCAGTTACTGTCATGAATTGCGGACAGATGGACCCAGTATTCAAGGAGAGACAGTCAGTAGGAAAGTTCAAATGTTTATTAAATAAAACAAAAACTGAAGCGGAGCTGTGGCTCGCGGACACTGCAGGCGGGGGGGCGGGGCACCCAATCTCCGACACTCTAGGGAGGAAACACAGGTAAGTGACCACGATAAACTGATATATGATTATCTGGGTCGGTCATTTACCTGGTTTAACAGTCCAGACCACGAGTGTCCCCAGTGCTGCAGTCCGAGAGGTTATGCTGGAAGCTGATCCTGGTGAGGGATCCAGAACAGACAGGAACAGACAGAAACAGGCAGGATCCAGATCAGGCAGGAACAGGAACAGGTGGCAGGATCCAGACTTCCAGGTATCCACAGGTTTCCAGGAGGGTTCAGAGTCAGACTGGGACCAGAAGCATGACCAGGTGGTCACGCACAGGAGAAGACATGATCAGGTGCAGACAGGCAGGCACAGTGGAAGAGGGTAGCCGAGACGTAGGAACCGGAACTTGAAGCAGGACTTTAAACTGGTCTCCTCCCTGGAGCCAGGCTTACTTTGATAAAAACTGAACCTCCCCACATAATGAGCCAAAAACCCAGAGGACTCTGCGGGGGAGGAACAGTGGACAGGAGACGAGACAAACACTAAAACCCTCTTTCCACTGGCAGCAAGGATCCAGGACATGAACCAAATAAAACTGAACAGAAAGACTGACAGAAAGACAAGCAATGATCTGGCACTGAATGCTCAGGTTGAACTGAATATAAACTAGAGGAAACAGGTGAGAGGAATGAATTATAATGAGGCAGGGAGGGAAAAACGACAGGTGAAAGGAATTACTAATTAGGGAGGAGCAAACAGGCCAGATCATGACAGTTACTGTGTGTCCTGTTTTTTTTTTTTTTTTTTTGAAAAAAAAAAACAAAAAAAAACATATTCTTCAGAAAAGTGTGTTGTAAAAATAAATAAATGCAGTGTGATTTTGTTGTAAAGTAATTTATTAAGTTTTAATCTGCCAGAACTATGTTGTCTGTTGTTATATTCAAAGAGTGCCATTAGATTTCTTATTTTAAAAACAATCTTCAGTCTATTTTTTTAAGCGATGGCACATTTTGTAAATTTGGATGATTTGGTTTCACACCAAATTCACAAGAGGTAAACAAATAATAAGAAAGTTATCTACATCTCACACATGGACATAGAACTGTAAAAATCTTTCAATTTTTGAATTAGGTTTTTGAGCTAAAATTAACTTGGGTTTTTAACTGGTGCAAACATGTCTTTGTGGGTAACTATGCAAACTTTCACTCAAATATAGTTTGATCTAGATATTTTAAAATCTTTGCTCGATTAACAAAACACAAAAAACATCTTTTAAGTTTCAAGTTTTCATAGGATTTTTTTTTAGCTATTCCAATTAAACAAAAACAAAATCCAGCAGCTAACTCAACCAGGAAACCCCATTTGAATTGGTAAGCATCACAAGACCATGTTACAACTCAGATAGTGTTGATACACAAGGTTTTCCAAATTTTGTTATACATCTGCTGTTTTTAGACAGCTCTCATTCATATAATTTAATCTTAAATTATGTTTGTGCCCATTACTATTAACCAAGCTTTGTTTCTTGTTAACATTGTGATCACATTCATGTAGCTCTGTGTTCATAGATATAAGCCACAGAGAAAAAGGACAGTTTGAGCAAAGCGAACGGCTAATTACTGCCACATTTAAATGTTAAAAGTTTTGCACTGTATCAGTAATGAGATACAGTAGGGGTGTTTCTTTTTCACTTTTAACTATCTGATTAAACCTGCTGGTCTGGCGATGGAAACTAGAAATATTGCTGTTCCCACGAAATAGGTGTGAGAATGCTGTGCGCTAAACTGTAAGCCAAAAACTACAGAAACTGCGGAGATGATATGAAATAGAAGAAAATATGAAGCTTAAGCTTAATTTCTTTGTTGAAAAATAGCAGAAGCAAGCTGAATGTTATGAATTTGCAGCAAACTTAGCAAAGCTTAATGCCTGCCCAGAAAGGGAGCAGAATTAAGACAATGTTGAAATATAGGCAGAAATGTATTAAATTTGCAGAATCAGAAAAGAAATTAGCAAGAAAAACTTGAATCCTATTTTTTGTCTGTATTGCCAAGAAAATAAATACTAATATAAATAGTCTTTGGTTGGACAAAAGTCAATACTGAGTTTTGAAGTAGGTTTTTAGTTTTGTTGTTGCTCCCTCTAGGTCGAAAGACCTACATTAAAACTTGATCATTGTTAGCTGTGATCACTTGATGCTTATAAACAACTCCTTAGTGACTTTGCTGCAAATTAGTCATTCGAGTTACCCATATGCGAGTCGACTCAGCCTAATTACGTGGACAAGTCTACTTTTTGTCGAATACCCTAATAAGGGGATAATCATATTTTTTCATATTATTTCAGAGTGGTTTGAAACCTGTGAATTGTTTAAAGGCACCTAGTCACATACTTGACCTACAAAAAACATAAAAAAACACAAAAAACATTAATCTACATAATATATGACAGAGGTTCATCCTGACAGTGTTTACTTAGTCCTTTTTGGGTCTGAAAAAGATTTTTGCATCAAGATTAAGCAGGAGACATAAATATGGTTGTGTTTTACGTGCTTGCAGTTCTTACTCATTAATCCATCAGAAATTAGTAACATTACAGTACGTATGTGACTTGGCCCAGTTTAACAACTTTAAAGTAGAAACTTCTGAAATATTTCTCTTCTTTTTGGCAGCTCCATGTGGAGGACACTATGGTGGTTCAGAGGGTGTTGTTTTGTCCCCAAATTATCCTTTAAACTACACTGCAAGGCAGATGTGTTCCTATTACATTACTGTTTCCCCACAGTTTGGTAAGTATGTTTTAGTTACACTGAATATGGATACTGAAAGTTATACCGATAAAGGTACTAAGACAGTTTTATTTTTCTCGTTCATTTTTTTCCACTGTTATTTTTTAGTGGTCTTCGGTCAGTTTGCTGTTTTCCAGACGGCAACAAATGACTCAGTGGAGCTGTTTGATGGAGCAAATGATAATAGCCGACTGCTTAGCTCTCTAACTGGATCCCACTCAGGTGAGTATGTCCACTATTTCTATCTCTAAACAAACATAAGAGACTTCAGTTTAGTTATATCTTATTATCAAGCTTACAGTTCAACTTTTATAATGTTGACCATTGTTTCAATGAGACGTTATGGAGAAACACCTGTTCAGTCCTGACATATTTAGTGTCTTTTTTTCTGTTATTTGCCTTGTTTTAGAGGTGATAGTTAACTTATACATGGTGCTCCCTAAAATGGCTCCCTAAGCTCTAGAACTGAGCACCAACGGTCGTTATTATAATTTATTTGACAGTGATTTATTTGGTCAAAATTACTTAGGGGATATCTTTACAGGAAGATTTCAGCTGCTGAGAGAGTCTCAGTGGTGATGTATTATCTACTGTGCAGCAGTAGGAGCCTCCACAGGTTTGCATGCCCTGCAACTTTGAGTCATCAAAGCTTGGCAGTACTTTGAGTCATTGCGAGGAAACACACTGTGAATTGACAAAATCTGACAGGTCTTGTAAAATCGATGTTTATCACAAAATTTGAGGAATGAAGTGTGAGGAAATATTGATTAACATTGCTCATAGCCAGTTGTGATGCCATTACTTGTAACTTTTTCTTATGCTAATGTGTCATTGCCAATAAGTTCTCTGCAGTAAAATATCCAGAATATTTTCCTCATGTTTTGTATATCTATTTTTCCAGCTCACAAAATTTCTTTATACTTTTTAGGTGCTAGACCCTCTGATCATAGGAGCCAAAACATATTTGTAAATAGATTGTTTTTGAAAGTATACATCCTCATGTTTTTCTATTTATGTATAGTTTTAATTTTGCATATTGCTGAATAGATTCTATGTTCTTTACAATGTGTGCTGGATTTTTGATTTATTCATAAAACTTTCAAGGAAAAAGGCCAGTCTGAAGAGACATAAAATTTTCTTTGAAGTTTATTTCTGTCTAGTGTTTACTTTTTTGGAAGAAAAAAAAAAGAATAAAACTCTGAAGGCTTTAGATAAATAATATATCTATATAATTTTTGTATCCTCACCCCCACCAGTGTTAACATGAGGTGGAGCTAATAATGATTCTTGCAGCCACAACAGACCACATTTTCTGTTTCACAATATAATATAATATATATATATATATATATATATATATATATATATATATATATATATATATATATATATATATATATAATTAATATATAATTTTAATTTTATAACTGATATATAAAATTATTGTATAAACTAATATAAACCTGAATAAAATGGCTGAATTTGTGCAGTATGCAGCTGATTTCTCCAGAATCCTCTTAATCATGTACATAGTTAATACTAGTGTGTTGAACCATTGACGCATCTAAAACTTACAGGATATAGGACCTCGGGCAGTGGAATTGCCCACTTCTGAGTTATGGCATCGTTAATTTTACCAGTGAAAAAAAATGCTTAAATTGTAACCACAACCCTATTTAGACATGACCTTTAAGACCCTGACATACTTGAGATGACTATCCGCAGCCACATTTCCGCCTTCATAGGTGAGCGCACCTATTTCTACATTTGTCATGACAAATGCCTTCATTTCCCACACATCCCTGGCATTATCGGATGAGTTTGGTTAATACTGTAGCTTCACAAAAACAAAAGAAACAAATTCTAGCTGAGCACCTTGCGCCATTTCATCTCAAACCTGTCAGTAAGGTGTGGCTGAGACTGCTGGTCCCGACGACTGGCTCCTCTGACCAGTGTGTTGCCGCCAGCTATCGTCTAAAGATCCTTGTATCAGTATCATATTTCTAACAGTTTCGTATAAATACTCCTTCCTAATGAGAAGTACTTTGCTGCCAAGCAGTGTAGTGAGACAAATTGTTATACGAGTGTAAAAATGTAGCTTTGCGCACTGGTCTGCAAGAAGTCCACCTCCCATGTCTGCACATGTATGTGGGGGCCCTTTGGCCTTAAAATAGGTCAGCAACCTGCTTCGGTTGGCTTGGCTGTGGGAGGTCAAGGGTCTTAATCCTTTCTTCCCCATATGCTTCTGGTTGCAAGTTCACTGGAATTTTAAAGATTTCATCTAACATATTTTTTTATGATTAGGTGTACTGATGTTGATTTATTGCCCAACTCTAAAATATTATGCTCTTGATATATCCCTAGACTTTTGACAATAAAAACAACTACATTGCTTCTCTACTTCATATATAAGCTCACAATAATTCACTACATCATTATTACGGTCACATGACCAATCTGCTCCCCTATATGCTACTAATAATGGGCCAGATTTACTTGTCGGACCGATACAGACATGTTTCAGAGTGACCAACACAGGCAGATTCCAATGTTAATAGCGGTATGTCATGCATCACTAAAGAAATTCTTAATTCTATTATGAAATAGTGGGAGTTTGTTACTATATCCATATAGAAATCAATATAGATGCTAATTTTTCCTAGGGGTCCCTTAGTTGCCCTGGGAACCTAAGCAGTCTCTTGTTTCCAAGGTCTGGCTATGAATGGGCTATAAATGTGGCTGTGTAAAGAGCAGAATGTGAGGCGGAACGTTGTACTCAAATATTGAGCTACAGCCATTATTCATAAGATTAAATTCCATTCAAGTAGGTATATGCAGGTTTGTATAAATAAGATTTATTTTTTTCTCTATGCCATTGTTGGAATTTTTAGTATGGATCCTATATATGTGCCCTCAAGACTTTTCAAAGTGTTTGCTGCATCTCCCTCACTGGTTTTACTGGTGGAAAATCAGTAAGCCAAAAAAGACATTTAGCTAATTTAACCTAAAATATGTTTTACCTCTCCAATTCACATCTACATAGCTTTGTAAAAGCTGTCTGTATTAAAACTGATGAAAACCAGTAGAAGAAACAGTTACTGATGGGAGAACGCAGGCTAAGTACAACTACTTATTTATGAAGAAAACTGATTTTAATACGACTAAATGAGAGCATGTTTACGATATTGTTAATATAAACATGTTTCTTTTAACTTGCTTTTACTTTGTTAAAAACTGTTATAGTTGAAAAGGTTAATTCAACAAATTATAGTTTTTAAGGACCTCTGTAGACTTTTATAGTTTTAAGAGCATAATGCCTTAAGGCTTTGCTCTCTGCTATGTGGTCTGCAATTTCGGATAACAATTATAAATTTTCTACCAACATACTAAAGGTTAAAGCTTTGTGCCATATTCAGACCTCAGAAAAATATTATTAGAAGCCTGGGTGACTTATTGAGGACACAATGAAAGTGACAGGGGGCCATACTAAGTAAATAGTTACAATATCATTAAATAGGCTGAAACTGCTGCTGGGAGTGCGCAGATGATTGTATTAAAGTGTTGTATATTTTCGACTTTTTTCATCTACAAAATTTCTGTTGAAACACTTAGGTTTTATCTTTTTCCTTTATCTCAAGACTGTGTTTCCATATGTTTATTTATTTCAGGAGAGACTTTGCCATTGGCAACATCTAATCAAATCATGCTCCGATTCAATGCTAAGAGTGGCCAATCAGCTAAAGGCTTTCACTTCGTCTACCAAGGTAACTCTGCATCTGTTTCTGAGTTGTAGATATATCTTCATCTATAGCCTAACAATTGTATTAATATTATTCTTGTTCTCATATAAATACATATGCATATCACTAAAATTAATAAACAAATTTTTGTGTTTAAGTAAATCATTTGGAAATACTATATTTCAGGTGTTTTCCACTTATGAACATTTTTGGATTGTGGCTTACAGCCAAAGAAAACCCCAAATTATCTTCTTTCGATGAAGGAAATATTATATAGGAAAAGGGCATAGATAATGAAGATAATAAACTTTATTGGTCATTGCAAATGTAAACTATGAAAAAGTAAATCAAATATTTGTCTATGAATTTAGCAGTAGAGAGCGCAGAACTAGGCCAGGGATTTGCCGTGAACTACTGCATCATTGCATCGTGGTACAATAAGGTAGTTATTTTGTTGCCATTAAAGCAGATATCTAGACAGTTGTCAAATCTTGCTGGAAATAAAATTTGCATCTACATAAAGCTTGTCAACTTATCAAAAGAAGTTCTACATCAAACACCTTGTGTTATGTGTGTCTCCATTCTTTGTTCAGACCACTGTACCTTGGTTTTCAAATTAAATTTACTTTCATCTGATAAGGAGGATTTAAGAGCACTGAGAAGTGTCATTATAAATGCAAAAAAGTGCCCATGTCCTAGATGCATATGTGTGATTCATAATGCACTGAATCCAGCCTTGGAAATTTAAGATTTATTTTTCTAAATGATTTTTCGTTACAATGTTTTTAATGCTGTTGTTATCCTTTTTGCTTGTGCAACCCTTTTCATGAAGACGTTTTTCTTCTTATCAATTTTCTATTTTTAAATTTTTTTAAATCAACTTTCAATTTCTATCCTTTGAAACAACTTTCCTTGAACTTTCATTTTAGAAAGTATATTTTTTTGGCTTCCTTTTCAGTATTTCCTGGACACAGTTGCTTGAAATGTTTCACTTTAAGTGTAATTATTTCTACGTTTATAAAATATAAATTGTATTTCTAAAGTATTTAAAAAAAAAGTACAGTTGTGTTTATTTAATTTATTGAAATAATTTTCATAGATAGATAGTTAGATGATTTCTTCCTTTCATTGTAATGCAGCTTGACCTTTTTTCCTCATTGTAGCTGTTCCTCGCACAAGTGATAGTCAATGCAGCTCAGTGCCAGAGCCTCGGTATGGCAGGCGAATTGGCTCAGAGTTCTCTGCAGGCTCTGTTGTCCGTTTCGAGTGCAGCCCTGGCTACCTGTTGAAAGGATCTAGTGCAATTCGATGCCAGGCTGTACCG
This sequence comes from Cyprinodon variegatus, assembly GCF_000732505.1. Classification (NCBI taxonomy): domain Eukaryota; kingdom Metazoa; phylum Chordata; class Actinopteri; order Cyprinodontiformes; family Cyprinodontidae; genus Cyprinodon; species Cyprinodon variegatus. The sequence goes on along the minus strand of NW_015150458.1, from coordinate 2,409,281 downwards.
GGTGCCTTAGCACAGTGGAATGCATCAACACCCACTTGCATAGGTAAGATCATCAAAGCTATGGTGCTTTAAGAATGTAATCAGCAAATCAATGTTTCTCCAAAATAAATTTCCTCACAATGTTTCGATTAAATAAATAGATAAGGCACAAATTTTACAAAAAAACAGTTTGAAAACTTACATCAAGAATCTGTCAGAACCTTGACCTGTCAGCAAATATTTACATTTGAATTTAAATGTAAATTATATATATTATAAACTATTCCTTCCTTAAATCACAATGTATGCTAAAATATTTCAATATTTGATTTCCAAGGTTAATTTGTGAACATCAATATTATTTTTGTCAGAGGTAAGTCTGTGCAGCCTTTTGCTTTTCCAGGAGCCTGTATTTGATACATCAGTAATAAAAAGATTTAAAAAAGGAGGCTTTTGGTTCTTTACGGGATGTTTTGAAAATTTTAAATTTTGTCTCTATGCTAAATTATTTCTAATTATACTGTATACTTTAGTTATATGATGTTTTACATTTATAAACAAGATGCTCGAATGTTATATTTACATCATTCCCTAGAGAAGGGATGACATGGTAGCAATAAGAATGAGCAGGTTTGAAGTCTCAAGACAAACTCCATCTCTAGGAGCAAAAATATAATGGGAAAAGACTCCCTTTGGTAGTTTTGCCTCCTGTTTAATCATATTGTAATAGGCAATTAGGTTACTGTGTCACTCAGTGTCAAAATGTAATCTTTGCTGCTAATGCTACGTTCAGACCGGACGCTGCAAAAGCAGCAAAATCGCGTCTGCTGCTTCATTTTTGCTGCTTGTACCAGTTAGTTCTGACCCGTGGCTGAAGCAGCTTTGCTGCTCTGGCTGCGCGGTGCAAAAGTGGCTCTGACGTGCGTTGGGCGGAGCTTCACTATCCTTTCTCTGCCTTGCAGCTATATTTGCTGTGATCAGTGGGAATAAAGTAGTTTTAATATGTTTTTAAGTGAGAAAATACACCTGAAAACTTAATCAGTGCAGTCAGTTCATCCAGATTACAATCCTGTCTCCCAATGTTATTTCTGTCGGAGCTGCTCAGACCCCCACATACCGACGGTGCGCCGACAGAAAGAATCCCTTCAACAGTAGCCTCTGGACGGGTCGCCTCCTCGCGGTTTACCGCGGCGGCTGGTAGGTGTTTTTCATCTAAATAATCCGATCTGCAGGCACCAGAATAATAAAAGCCAACATATTCTGCCGGCAGATGTATATATTTTAAGTTAATTATGCGTTAATAAACTGTTTAAGAGGAGTAATCAGAGCGGTCTGTGTCATCAGCGCTGTGTCTCTCTCCCAGCCAGCTCCCAGATCAGCTTCTCTGATTGGTTGACGCGGCAAAAATTCAATTTTTCCATCTCGCGCAGCAACGCGTTTGCGGCGCGTCACGCGCGTCAGATGCCAAAACGCGCCCGACGCGCTACTTCAGCTGCTCAGACGCGCTGCGCTTGCTGCTCGAAACGCGCCGCGGGACTTTTTGCTGCGCCTTGACGCGCGTCAACCATTGACTTTGCATGTAAACTCGCTGCTTCTGTCGCGCCAGCTGCCCCCGGTGTGAACGCAGCATTAGCTGGAATTTAGCAAACATCTAAATGATGCCCATTTATTTATGCTTCCCTGAAAACATCCTTTGCATTTTTTCTCCTGTCGTTCAAGGACATATTACATTAAGCTGTCGTAATTAATAACTACTTAGTTGATACATTATGTGAGGAAAGTAATATTCTATATTTCCATTTAAGTTCCCTGCAGTGGCAATTTGACTGAACGTCGAGGTACCATATTGTCTCCTGGCTATCCTGAACCTTACCCCAATAGCCTAAACTGTCTGTGGAGGATCCATGTCAGTGAAGGAGCAGGAATACAGGTATACCCATTTGTATGCAATTATGTATCAGAGACATATAGAATGTATTGAGGTTTTCATTAATGTCTATATCTTATTTCACTAAGTGAAATGCATAGATTGAGGTTTTTAAGACTTAAACTCTGGTGTTTTGAATATTTTTAATTTAAAACTAATTAACACCACGATAAAGATTATAGTATTACATCATACCATAAAAAAGGAATTGTGGGTTTGAAAAAAGTAAGTTTAATACATGCATAAACGTTTTTATTTTCAACAGATACCTTTTATCTGACAAATTAATGCTGAACAGAAAGCAAACTCACTTTTGTTAAATACAACTGTTTGTCACCCTTTAACTTACCAGTTAGGATTCTTATACACTTGCAAGCTGTTTTGTACCGTGTTTTGTTCTTTTTTACTTATTAGATCCAGGTTATGACCTTTGCAACTGAGCATAACTGGGACTCTCTGGAAATATATGATGGAGGGGACATGACAGCTCCAAAACTGGGATCCTTCTCAGGTATGACACCCCAGACTTATGCAGATAGATCGCTAACATAACACTTCAAAGATGCAATAAAAAAACAACTAATATGTTGGTTGAACCATATTTTTTCCAGAAAGGAGACCCGCTGACAGATGCTGTAGCATTATTTAACTACATTTGTTTACGGCTTAGTGTAATAAAAAAAATACAATTAACAATAATGATCATGAATGGAGGAAAATGGAAAAAAAAGGAGAGTCCCCACCATGACAGTCACTAATGAAGTATGAACTAACCTTTTACAATTTCCCTGCAGAATTTCCCCTGTGCCCTGCCCTAAGCAAATACCTGTCACACAGCTATCACACATAAGACATACCGCCTATAGGGCACACACACACACACTGGTACACCCATATGAATGTACCCTTTTATAAAGGACACATCAGGGAGCTGTCCACTATAACCATGCTGATCTAAGGTTGACCACAGAGCAGCTTAAGAGGGCCAGATAATACAGTTTCCCTGAAGAATGCTCTAATGCTTCTTGTTCATACAGTAGCTAAAGAAATCTTGTTCATGTTTTATAGGCATCATTTCAAATATGTCTACATTTACCTTTTTTTAAATAAAGGATGTATGCCATGCATGAGTCATAATACGATTTTTGCAACAGAAAAAATTACAACAGTTTCATACTACCACAATATTAGAGTAAATATTCCCAAGTTTAGACTTTCAACTTGTCATTTATTGGTAAAACAGCTTTACTGAAAAAATTTATTGGATTAGATTTCAAAAAGCTACATTCTTTTTTTATTTTAACATAACAGACAGCATTTTCCATGAAGGCTTTTCTTCTAGAGATGTATCCAAGCCCTAATCAAATGTAACAGTGATAAACCAGTAAAAACAGGTGAAAAGGATACAATGATCTTGCTGATTGATCAGAGCTTCTGCATCCAACATACCTTAAATTCTTTATGATGAATTCAGCTTACTTTTTTTTTTTTTTTTCTTTTTTTTTACCTCCACCAAGGAGTTTTCAGAAGAGTTTGTGTGTGTTTGTCTGTCTGTGTACAAGATAACTTGAACAGTTAAGAACGGATTTTAATAACATTTTTACCAGCAGTGCACCTCATCCTAAGGAACAATCCATAGAATTTTGGTCATTATGAATTCCATTTTTTGGTCTTTTTTTTATTTATTATTTTACACCATTCTCAATATCTCATACAGTCATTCATAAGCATCACTGCAGTTGATTGCACTTTACATAGTAGATTGAGAAACTGTATTAAGTTTGTTTTTGAAATGTAACTTTTTTAACCTAGGTTGATTATGAAGAACACCATATCTATTGTAAATTTATTTGTATAACATCATTCATACTGTACACATGGTAATTGAAGTTGTAGGGGAGTCTTATGTAACACTCGTATTATCAAAAAGAAACTGAAAACAATATATACAAGGATAATTGTATGAAATATGAAAATGAGGAAAAATGTATATGACGCAATTCAAACAAATAAAGGGCATAATGAAAATTCTTTCTCTTGTTTAGTTCTTATCTCCAAAATGCAAAGAAAGGTGGTCTCTTCTTACCTGGCTGATTTACATTGTCCATAATTAAGAAGCAACTTAAAAATGTATTTTGAACAGTTAATGCTTTATAAACAACAGTTCAAGACAAGATATACAATATGAAAATTTCTTAAAAATCTGTAAAATACGGTCAAAAATGCATAGCTTGGTTTTACAATGACTTGAGTTAATGCTTATTATTGGTTTCCTTTTATTCAAATCAATATGTAGACGGTAAGCAGTACAGGCAAACCCAGGTTGTACATTGCTCTAATTGTGTCTCTGTGTGTTTTATGTTGTACAGGAACAACGGCTCCTGCTCTCCTCAACTCAACATCCAATCAGCTACTCTTGCACTTTCAAAGTGACATCAGTGTGGTGGCAGCAGGCTTTCACCTGGAATACAAGAGTAAGTTAATGGGAATTGATTGGATTCAAAGGGGAAAATACTTGATTATATAAAACTCCAAAGGACCTATAAAGTGTGTCCTTCCTAACCAGAAACACACACAAACAGAAACACACAATACTGCTGCCAAAACTTTGACATCAAATAACGAGAGTCAGTGACCTGAACTGGTATTGCCCGAGAGCACACACACATGCTGGGCGTTGCAGTTTAGCACACACACACACACACACAACGCTCACCTGCAGGGACACAAACAAATTCCTGTTGGCTCAGACACAAACACAAAGTTTCTCTGCCTGTGTCAGGCATGTACATAAATCCAAGGAAAAAGGAAAGCACATAGGAATAAAACTAGCCAGACAAAAACAGGTATGGACACTTATATTACCATCATATATTTACAAACCTGTCAGAGCATAGATGTGCATTTCAGTCCTTTGTACTTGTTTTAGCTTAGAATCACTTCTAGATCAATGAGCATGTCCCCTTCTGTGAGAATATGTGAGTTTTAGTGTGTACGAATAAGGATTTTGTGGAATGGAGATTTATAGGTGGGTGCACAAATTCACATCAGTGTTTTTGGCATCTCTGTGTGAGCTGACATGACATTACCACGAATAAAAACCTGGAAGACTGTGTTTTTGTTTATGCTTCACTGTACTTTTGAATGGAATTGCTCTGAGCTTTGGCACTTAGCTTTTATTACCAGAACAATACTAATAGTTCAAGGATTTGTAGATAGTTTGACAATAGAAATGGTGCAACAACTATGATAAAGCAACTATGCTAATATTTCTTGTTTTGTTTTTATTGCCAATATAGTTTTAGAGCTAATTTAGAGCTAGTGCCTGGTCTATAGCAGTTGCTTTTATTTTGACTTCCAAAACACTAAAATCATGAAAAACTGGTAAGACAGAGACACCTTCTCGTTTTGAAATATAAAACAAAAGCTTCTTATCAGGAATAAGATCCATATACGAGTATGAAATGATAATTTAGTCAAATAAAAATTTTTTTTTGAATTTTGCTTAAAAAATTTTTTTTTTTAGACAAACTCTCCAGACAAATTAAAGTGCCTTGCTTATTAAAAGTGAACCAACACACCTGTAAACAGAAGCAGGAGTCTGACTCATTTCCTAAACATTTCAGGAAACACCTGATTACAATGATTGCCTCAAAGTGTTGCTCAACAAAACTTACGTTCAGGAGCTCCATCAGGCTTGTTTACTAGTTTTATTTATTACTATGTATATATGCACGTATATATATATTTATATTAAAAATCCATGTTATGATTTCAACTTTCTATATTTTTTATGTATTATTACTTTTGTTAAGTTTAATTAATTCTACTACCAGTAGAATGAAATCTTTCAAGCACATCTACAGGTCTGGCCTGTACAAAACATATTTTTATGCAAGACTCTGGTCCATGAAGTTTTTTAAGCAGCAGCCCTGTTAAATGTCCTAGTGTTAACACAGCCAGCATAACAAATTGTTCTGCGTTTTGCTTTTTCATCTGTCCATCTGCCTCAAAGAGGAAAGTAACTCAGAACTATGCTTTTGTGTTTGCCTGGTCAGGTATAGAGGGTCGCCTGCTTTTGTTGTTGGTATAGTTGCGGGGTTAGCTGGGTTTAAGGTTCTTTAAGGTTCTTTAAGGGTCTTGTATAGCTTTTGACTCATTTGAGTATCCTAAAATAATGAATAGCTTAGCTTAGATCATTAAAGATAGATAGATAGATAGATGGATAGATAGATAGATAGATAGATAGATGGATAGATAGATAGATAGATAGATAGATAGATAGATAGATAGATAGATAGATAGATAGATAGATAGATAGATAGATAGATAGATAGATNGATAGATAGATAGATAGATAGATAGATAGATAGATAGATAGATAGATAGATAGATAGATAGATAGATAGATAGTTTATTGCAGCTAATCATAATATAACACATTACCAAAAAGAAAAGGACTAAACACATTATCAGACATAAACCTGCAAAAAGTTATACAATAAGAAAACACTTCACACAGCATAGTTATTTCCAATATTTATAAAATCTTGGAACAGACCTTTCTGATTAAAAAATGCACATTAATTTTACTTCTTTTAAGCGGCATTAATTTAATAATGATAAACACACCTGCTTCCATACATTGTAGACCTCATCTGTACTGTAGTTTGAATGTTATTTGTTTTTCTACTTCAGTTGTTTTTTAAAAGTTGAGAAACGTCTCCACTTTATCCCAGCTCCTGTTCACCTCTTCTTGTTGTTCTCATTTTCCAGGTCAGGGGCACCACGAAGTATTTGTTCTCGAGGCCTCTAAATGGCTAGCACTGCCACTGATCTTACCTTTTATCTAAGCCTTTTTGTCAGGTTCTCCTCTGAATACACTACTGCTTGCTTGCAGTCAGAACTCTGTTTCCTTTGAAAGACTGTTTTGAGTGCTGCTGTTATCTTTCAACTCTGCTCCAGTTCATAGAGTCCATTTGGACCCTGGGTAAACATCAAAGCTCTGGTGATTTATTTCCTCTGCTTTTCCTACACCTACAGAAACATAAATGTATGGCAAGTGATTTGCATTTTTTTTTATCAACATTTTGCAAGAAGTTATAAACTGTGGACTGGGACAGGACTGGGGCAGGGATGCAGGTACACGCCCCGGTGTTAGACCGTATTTTGTGACGAAACATATATTGTGACCCAAGGCAGAGCTACATCATATTTTAGTATATTAGTCGCGTGACTCTATAGGTTTAGGTATGAATCATGTAAAGTTAGGGTTAATATATAGACCTGTGAGGAGAATCTGCAGCAGCCCCCTTTTGGGTCACACCATAAAATATAGGTCACAGAATATTGTATAAAACCGGTACACACCGTGTAAAAACGTCCCGATATGCTGAAGGATAAAATTTGTAAGTGATGGTACTGCGTGGTGTTGCTTTTAAAAGCACTGGTTCACTCTGACATGTCATTACAGTCCACATCAATTATATCTATTATAATTTTATATTATCTTTCTTCGGTAACACAGATTACTGTGAATGTTTAATCGTAAATAATTCTAGCAATAATGTTGATCACATTTTAAGCTGACCAAAGGGGCCTAAGTTTGAAAGGATGAAGGGAAATCTCTTTATTGCTCGACTGTCCTCTCATAAGCTAAAACAGAAGTGCAGTACATCCAGTCAGTTAGGCTTAACCGCTGACAGTGTCTAGCATAATCTAGTAGTCCTGTTGGGATGTTTTGTGGTACTGTCAGCGGTTTACAGAGCATAACCACTCTTGCATAGTCAGGAAATGGATGTACTCTCTGTTGGCAGAAGGGAGAGAAAGATGGTCTGCCAAATGGAAGAGTTTCATTGATCAGTTGTCATGACAGCCCACTGATGCTCTGCCTCATAATACACTAAGTGTGTTTTTCTGAGTATATGTATGTTAAACGCTTTGCAGCTTTCCGACTGACACTCCCTTTAAAAGATAAATAAAGTCCACCTTACCCCCAACCACCCCCCCCCCCCACCTCAAGCAGACTAATTTGAAAATTACTCATGCATTCACAGTCACAAATGTCATTCAATGATGGTACATGCCAACCGGGTAGGTGTGTCTTTGCACAGTTTTGTGTGTGGGTACAGGTGGACATACACTAGTAGGAAAGCAGACGATAAACCAACATAACCAGTCACACAAGCAAGGCCAACAAAATTCCTTCCTTCATTTTTTATTTTTTTTTTTTTTACAAATATGGCTTTCTTTCTTCTTTGTTTTAGCTGTTGGGCTCACCACTTGCCCAGAACCAATGATCCCAGCAAACGGCATAAAAACAGGAGAGAGATATATGGTGAATGAAGTGGTAGCATTCACCTGTGAGCCTGGTTACACACTACAGGTAATATTTCACTAAACACACAAAAGACTACCTTTATGGTATGCATTACTGATTATTATGTTTTACAAACACTTCAATTATTCATTTTAGTGAAAGTGCATTGTTATCCAAATCAGGTTTAATCAAATCTCTCCTCTCATTACTGTATGAATACAATGGGAAATATATACAAATGTCTACATCATGTCTTCAGTACACAGTTACAGTAATACTAGATTCTTATACAAAGTATGAAAATGTTAATAATATTTTCACTGTCTCATCACTGTGTAGTTTTCAGCCACTAGAGATGCCAGACTTGTAACTTTCAGGTTAAGTGCCCCTCAAAAGCTACTGGCAACACTGCACTGTTACAAAACAAAACAATCATTTGGAATCTGATAGCTGACCACTTTGGACTAGTAGACTGAGAAGATTATTTATACACACACAGCCTTCTAGATTAATCACATATACCTTTTTTTTTTTTTTTTTACAACATTTTAGGGTTGGCTATAATGTTTAAGTGGAGTTCAGGCTGGAGTAAGGGGATTCTCTTGGTCACATGACCCATTAGTGACAGGTATAACCCTCTCAAGTTAGAGAGGGTTATACCTGTTCTTGAGAAGGGCATCCCGTAGGGACCATCAATGTCCACTAAGTGCTGTAAATTGACCTGAAAAGTTAATATGTGAGGCCTTGGGTCAATTTTTAATCTCATCATTCTCACATCATAAAAGATTTTGATGTAAGAATGATGAGATTTGTTTATAATTTTCATGTTTTTTTTAAGCTCTGTATAAGTTAATTCACAACAGCTGGATTGACCAGGGCAAACCTGTTCACTTAAAGGAAAATAAAATAATAAATAAAAAAATGCCAATACTTCAAAAAGAGAACTGTGGACCTCCAGATGCTTAGTTCTTTAGAATAAACTAGATTACCATCATACTAAGTAAGAACCATGATGCACAGGCAGTTTCTGTGTTCCAGAGAAAAATATTCATGTGCAATGTATGTTATCAAACCAAAACAACAACAAAAGACATTTTAAAAAAAGCTTAATGAAGCTGGTAAGAGAATAATACATGGCGAAATTAGCTCTCTACCAACATTGACTGAAAAGCCAATCGGCAAAGCAGAAGCTATCCAAAATTACCGCCCAAGCAAAAGCAAAAGTTTGTCAATCACAGTTCAGTGGATTGGCTAAAAAAATACAATGGATGAGAAGAGAACATTATGTTTTAATACTGAGGAATCATCTCTTTTTTGCCTGGATTTATGTTTATTCAGAAAAAAGAATAATGTATAATGAACTGTTACTGAATTTATTGCATCTAAGATGTGATAAATCCTTTTTAGGGCCATTCACACATTTCCTGCATGCCTGGGACTGTCCGTCGTTGGAACTACCCACCACCTCTCTGTATAGGTATTGCACAGACACTTGAAAACATTTAACTGTGGACTAAATAGTTAAATTATTGATTTTTGTATTGGATATGAAAAAAAAGTCTCTCAATCTTTATAGAATATTATATAGTAATGTCATTGAAATAATATTTAGGTTTGAGACTTTCGTACAACTACGTCAGATAAAGGAAATCTGCTTGAGAGCCTACCCATTTTAGATCTGTATTTTAGACATTATTATTCAATGTTCTTCGATATATGAAGGAATACTAATAAAATATTTATTTTTATTCTATGTTAGCTTGATTAAAGTTTACAAAGCCAAAAAAAAAAATCTCCACTGATGTGATTTGAGTCATCTGTAGGTAAAGATGGATACAAGCATCAACCAAATTTATTTCTAAGAAAGTCAAAATCCCTAACTTTTTTTTAAGTTCATGTTTGTGTTTTTCGAATTATTCAAAATTTTCTAAAAGCTTTTGTCAGAGATTCCCTTTTAAATTAAATGTTTATGCATTGGGACAAAATAAAAAAGGTACTATATTTTTCTACTAGTTTTTGTTAAAGCTAGTTATAAAGTACAGTTTTCAGTACTATAAAAACCCTTTAGAAGCGTATTTATGTTCAAATTTGTCAAAGATCAAAGCTGTAATCTCTGATGTACATTTGTTAACAACATATTTTATGTGTACTCATTGCCAGCACGCTGCGGTGGGGTCCTTTCTGAGATGAGTAGTGTGATCCTGAGTCCAGGCTTTCCTGGCAACTACCCTGGAAACCTGGACTGCACTTGGCTAATTACCCTGCCAGCTGGATATGGTAAGTCGTGCATAATGTAGTAGTATTTGAAAGAGTATCCCTGAAGAGAATGTCATTTCAGGTATATTTTTTGGCTTGGACTAAACTAAAAGATGCTTATTTTGTGCAACTTTTGCCATGGATTAATCGTGCTTTACTGTATACTGCATTTAAAAAAGAAAGAAAAAAAAAACTGCTGTTTTTCTTTTTTGAAGTGGAGGATGACGTAGTAACTTTAAGTGTAAAGTATGTATCTATGTTTAAATTGCTTTCATTACACCATGCCATGAACTGGCAACTGCTCCAGGATGTACCACACCTTTTTGCCCATAGTTTGCTGAGGATAGGCACCAGCATGACCCTGGAGGACAAACTACAATTCAGTTTTCAATTCAACCTTCCATTACAAAAAACAAGTGCAACTACATTAAATTGTATTTTGGTACCAGGTACCACTGATGCTTATATGTATATACTGTGTGTGTGTGTGTGTGTGTATACCGTAAATTCTCTAATATTGGCCTGTATTCCAATAGCGGCCGGGTCTCTAATATTGGCCGGTCTTGCTGTCAGAGGAGGTAAATAATGGCCGGTCTCTAATACAGGCCGGGGCTATAAACGATTTTTCTGGGCATACCTCAA
>NW_015150458.1:2357575-2395075 GCF_000732505.1 Cyprinodon variegatus | reverse complement strand
CATTGGTTTTACTTGTATAAAAAGAAAAAAAAAATGTATAAACCACTTGTAAACCTGCAGATTAGGAGCAAAGTGTTCGGTAAGGGATAATCAGATCTGATGGAGCTTGGTCATTTAGGATTTTATATGTGAGAATGAGGATTTTAAACTGTTAAAGAACGACAAACAGCAGAAGATGGATGAATAGATTGATATTTTTAAAAAAAATTCTGTACAATCATGTGTCAACAGAGACTCTCCTGTTGCTTTGATCATTTCATGCCATCAGGCATTGTGTGGAGATGTTTTTTGTGTTGTTTTGTTTGTTCAAAACATGTATGTACTTCTTTTATTTTCCAGGAGCCCATATCCAATTTCAAAACTTCTCCTCAGAGGACAATCATGACTTTCTTGAAGTCCGTGCTGGACCACAACACAGCTCTGCTCTCATTGGTCAGTTTACGGGCTCACAGATTCCACCACCACTGATGAGCACTACGCACCTGACAATCATCCACTTCTACAGTGACCACTCACAGAACAGACCAGGATTCAGACTAACCTACCAGGGTAGGTTTCTTCCAAGATTTGTTCCAAGCTTTCAATGTGTGGTTAAGAAATGCCTCAGATTAATTTAGGGCTTTATCAGCGGTAGAGGAAGCCTGGGTTCAAAAGTAGGCTTGGTATTATTGATTATTGAGACATAGTAGTTGTTGAAATAATTTAAGAAAAAAAAAGTCCTCTGGAAAGCTTAGAATGAATTAAGAAGCTCTAACCTAGCAGCCACATTTCAAAGCTTGGCAACTCAAAGAAATGATTTATGGGATGAAAAAATGCTATGAGGTTTCAAGCTTTGATCCATGGATGAGTCATGCTAAAGACTTTAAAAACCTTGTGGCTTTTCTCTCATCATTAAAAGAGATGGATTGCCAGTAAACCCTTGCGAGAGACTGACATCATGTCCAGCAGGCTTTACTTGTAACCCTGAGTGTTTCACTTCAAAGACATGGAAGCTGCATTATGGGCCTGTTTGCCAGGATAAGTAGAACAAGGCTTACTTACACCTAAGCTAATGCACATTTATGCACACATCTTAATTTCTTCCTTTTTCTCTGGAACAGTAAGTGCCTTAATACTGTAGCTTCTGTCATCCTCCGCCTACTTTATATGTTTGGGGAATGCCAAAATCATTCCACACAATGAGTTTCACCTAAAAACACCTGACAGCAATATTCCTTTGGCAGGAGGTTACAACACATGCAGAAGCTCCTCATTATGAACTGAGCAAAGTGTACCTTCATTTCAGTGCCATTCTACATCACATGCAATCTCAGGTGTTCAAAGCTTAAGAGGTCATGAGACCGCATATCTGTGTGCACACCTGTGCAGCCGTAGCTGGATAAGTGCTCAAGCCAAAAATGTGACAATAAACACACTGGTAAAATGTACTCATACTCTACAATTTGAACACAAGTGTGACACAGAAAAGCTTAAGGGAGCTCTGATTCCAGTTTTGGCAATGGCACTCTGACATTGCTTTGCCTTTAACTGCTCTTTTCTACACATAAATAAGTTAAGTTTTTCTTGGAGTTAGTTTTAGACAAATCATTGGTTGTGATGTATCTTTTCTGTTCTGCTATTAAGACCAATTAATCTAGCCTACGTGTATGCAAACGTAATTAAGTGCTTTTTGGATTTTTTTTTTTAACAGATTTTGTTTTTATTTCCCACCATCCATATAGTTCAGAGTGTTTTTATTTGTTTTTATTTATTTTAATTTTTTTATTTTATGGATTTTGTATAGCTCTTACTTAGTTTTACACACAGTTGTTAGTTGTACTGGAAATCATCTTGGAAAACCGGTGTTTGGATGGCGTTCTCTAACTTTTCAATTTCTTCTTCACAAACAGCACGTTATTCACATTATCACAGTTGACACCCTCTCTGTAGTTGAAGGGAACTGCTTTTTATTTCTAGTGCCAAGGAAGAGCAGGTGTGCTTTTTAATGCCAATTGTCTGACAAAGCATAAGATGTCCAGGTATTTATTGATATAGAATGAGACCAATAACAAACAAGGAGCAAGACAATACTAGAGAGAAGTTTCAACAATACCATTACAAAACTGGAACTACTTTGGAATAACACTACTTTGCACACACTAAAGTCAAAGATAAAATGTGCCTGTGATTTATACATGCAATATGTCCAGGAATAAATACTTTGAATGGAAAAAGAATGGACTTATTTCTTAACATTTGCACAGCAAGCTTTGTAGATCAACTGCAATACGCCAACTTATTACTTGTAATAAAAAAAGTTGCACATACAATTAACGCTTCTTATCTGGAATTTTTGAATATCAAAGTGTATACTTTTTCAAGCCGTATGTATTACATTAAAAAAATATCTAGTCAGTTCTATTGTCCTAATAAATATTGCACATAGTATTAATCATATATATATATAATTTGATTGCAAAGTATATGAGTCACAGATATATAGTCTGTTTAATTCAGTAATTACCTAATTTAATATTCTATAATGTATTACTGAACACATAGCTGTTTTTAAGTTGCAATTAAAGAGAGTCATCTAATTTATTGAAATTTTAGACCATTAAAACTAAAAGTATAGTTACTTTGCTTTACGAATAGTACTTATGAGAGCAGTAACTGAGTGACTAACTAATTTACATTTTGGGAAAATAACGCAAACTATTTAATTTTTTAAAGTAAGTCAGTTTACGCTACTAAATATAATTAGACCGAAACAAGCCATTTGTTCCTTCCTAAGTTTTAGATCATGTTGACATCATCTTTTCTATGATCCAGCTTAACAGATTTTACGGTATAACTGCTGCACAGCACTGAAGACTGTGTTTAAGCTGACCTTGTGTGAGCTCTTTTTAAGTGCTGTTAGGTGCTGCTTGTTCTGTCACATTTTGTGGTAGCAAGGACTTCAATGTCAACCACCTCTTTTTACAATAAAAGGCACACTTAATGGAGGGTATTGGCTTCCAATGCCATACAGAGAGAAATGCACCGTTGTGGGCCTGTGGTTGCTGACATTTCTCTAACCAAGTGCCAACATGCTGTGCATAAGATAGAAAATACTTGCTTCTCTCATTTCTTGTCTATCTTAATACATTTCTTGAAATATGGTTCTTTCATGTATTTGCTCAGGTTAGCATTTATCATTTCCTGCTAGTTATGGATATGGTAGGAAATTCTGAGTTTAGTGATGCTGTACATGTACATAAAAATAATACTTTGAAGTTTTTTTCCCTCTATCGTTACATTGCAGGGATGTCCTATCCCATCAACGACCCCCTTTGTCTCACTTTGATGTTTAAGTTAGTATTTAAATCAGATTTATCCTCTGAATAAAACGAATCACAAAAAGTAATTTAGGGTTACCCTTCCTTTAAAAGTCCGGTCTTTACCTAATTACTGTATAAAACACTTAAAATGTTCTATGTTTTTCTCCCAATACTTGGACATTTTGCATGGACATTTTACTTTTAGCTGAAGATAGCGCTGAAATGCTACAGCAAACCTCAGCCACAAGAGAACACACACTTCGACCTGTCTGTGGACACAGGCCATTGTGAAAGAGATGTCCAACTACTAGCAAAATAAACAAAACTACTATCTGATATTCTTCCCATAAAATTGTAAAGGCTAGAAATCTCCTAAAGTCAGTATTCCATTATAAATAGAAACATCATATTTACTCAAAAGTTGAACATAATTAAATTGTACAACATTGGAAAACTTAATAATTGACAATCATATTCTTAAATACATACAAAGCTACAAAAAATAAAATAAATCATTACAAGCATGGAAGGTTTTCATGGAACTAACCCCTGTCTTTTAGAAGTTCAGTCAATATAAACCAGCATTGGAAAACCCACTTTTTTGAGAGAATAGGTCTTGCAAAACATGGTTACCACATTTGGTGCTTGTACCACCAAGCAAAATAAATGTTTCAGTAACCTCCTATGCTATGAATATGACAACCATATCCTCTTACTCTATACTCAGCTATACAGAATGGCCTAAGTGTCTTAGGTCCTGCCCCCTACAAACAGCCTCCCATTTACCGCACTCCCACAAGAGGACATTCCTTGGTGAAATACTGTATGAGTAACTAATATGTGTATGCTTACCTTGGCTATCTGAACAAAAAAGAGATGATTTAAAGCACATTGTTACAATATTAATGGTAACTTTTCTTTCTTTGGGTTTTTGTGTCTTTAGCTTATCAGCTTCAGAACTGCCAGGATCCTTCTCCATTTCCGAATGGGGACATTATCAAGAGTGACTACAGTGCTGGACAGTCAATTACTTTTCAGTGCTACTCTGGTTATGTCTTGATTGGACACAAGGTGCTAACATGCCTCCATGGGACAAATCGAAAATGGAATCATCCATTTCCTCGATGTGAGGGTAAGACATACCATTTAAATCTTTTATATACAGTATATAGTAAATCTGTCTTTGCTAGTTGTTCTTTAATAAAGAGAGAATCAACATTGTCTGTGTTACTGGGTCATTTCTAAGCAAGAATTCAGTTTCAGCAGTCCATATTGCTCATATTATGTGAAACTACAAATTGTTCAATGTGTCATTTGCTCCTTTTTCTTCATAAAAAATGTATTAACATCTAAAGTCCCCGTCACACCTTGACAATTTAGACACTGTATGCCAGACATATGAAAGATCTGGTAAAAAGCTGGCATAAGTTGGATAAGTTATGGGTACATTTTGTATAAGTTATGACCATGATGAAACGCACTGACACACCTCAACACACAGTGACATATGCCAGCGTATGCCATACATGGGGCATAAGTTACAGGTATTTGATCTTTGACTTACATTAAGTGTAAGTTACTCATAAGTCGTAATGTCTAGCTTATCCAAAACCTATCAGTAACTTATGCATAACTTATCAAGAACCTATCTCCAACACAAATCAATGTATTTGACATGTTCCAGCGGACCGCTGAACATGCATCTAACTTACAGGGTGTTCACAGGAGGAAACAGTCAGTGCTCCACCAGACTTCACCCGATCATAGGGTGAAAGCGAAGGTGCGTGTGATGGATCCTCCCTGCGTTTACGGCCACAACCACGACAAACAAACTTCTTAGCAGACATGATGCTTACTCTGCTGTAAACCCTCTTTCTTTCTTTTCCTTTTTATTTAGTCTTTTCTTTTATTTTGGCAGGCGGTAAACAGCAGCTAGGTCAATACTGTGATCAAAGCAATCTTTTTATGCAGGCTGGGCACCTACTGGCTTGTGACATTTCATGGGCATTAGGCTGCCGTGCATTATGCATAAGTTAGGCTGTCGTTGGATGTACACTCTGGACTCGTTTTGAATACTCTGTGTATATGCCCAAAATTGAAAAAGTACATAGAAAGTTCAGCGTATGCCAGTGTTTTAGAATATTCTTGGACTTCAGGCATACACTGTCTGAATCATCAAGGTGTGACAGGGGCTTAAGGTTTTAACATCAGTGTAATTTTGTGGGTTCCTTTGTGTTCCTCTTCAAACGGGCTGTAATTTATTTCCTTGGTTAGTCCACCTTGTTTGAAAGTGTTTATTCTCATCAAAACTCAGGTCTGCTCTAAATAAGGAAGCTCAGCTTCACCTGGAATGAGGGTCTCAGTTTATTTCATGATCTTTCTTATGGAAAGACTTTTTAACTGAATATAATTTAGTTAGTCCTAAATTATGTTTTTTAAACCTTCCAAAGTCCACTATAGAAATATATATGGAGACATATTTGATTTGAGACTATAGAGTATTCATTTGTTATGAGGTTGGTTATTTTCTGGTACAGTTTTTTTTAACCCAGATGAGACACACTTCCCTTCGCTGTAATGGCACCTCTCCTTGATTTGGGTGCTGCCCATTTCATTGCATCATCTCTAAGCTGCTATAGCATGGCAGGAAAGCACCGGTTTTGGGCCTGATAACATACCCTTGTACTCTTATTTGTAAATGTCCTATGATACTAAAGGACTGTGGTGTCTGTGGTGTAATAAAGATGGAATAAAGTGAATAAAATGCATAAGAGACAGGGAGAGGAGCCTCGGGAGCAGCAGCAGTAGTAGTCAGACACACTGCTTTATAACAGGGTGACTTTAAGACCAGTGCGGCTGCAGTCCTGATCTATTGCTGGCCTAACAAAAAAAGCCAATTACACTCACACTGCTGTGCCCTGCCTTGCCCACCTGTGGATCCAGCTAAGGAAAGGGCACTCTTGAGAAAAGAGCTTAACATCTGCTCATACCTTTTGGCTCATGATATTAAGGAACTTGATACTGAGATATCTGCAGCATCATGCCAAACTCTCTTTTTGGGGAATTCCATTCAGCAGCGTGGCCTCACTAACTGGAAGCATGCTGGAACAAGACAAGATTGAGTGTACACATACATTTTACTGATTTGGGTGTCTTGGGGCAACCCACCACTGCCACGTGTGAGCCTGGCATAAGAGGCTAGAATGTTAAAGTGAGGCTATGTCAAAGATGTGCGGATACTGTATTTCCAAGTTCATGCTGGAGAAAGAAAAATCATTCTGTATTTTCAAATGAACCCTCTGATTTAGCTTAGCATCGAGACTCTCTCTGTAAGGTCCGCTAGATCAAAAGCTTTGAAAGCACTGCTCAAAGCATGCTTACTCCTGATGAAAGAGGACCCCATGTTATGTTTGGCAAAGTTGTAAAGAGAAAGAGAAATTGATTTCAGCTGAACGCGATTCAAAGTAAAGTCCTCCTTTTTCTGCTTAGAATATAAGATAATATGATCAAAATGTGTCAATATGACTAACCTTTGTTTAGTATTTGGATTGTAACTTGTTATCAGCTAGTACTGAATGCCAGTATTGTACTCATAGTTTGGTAAGAAAATTGTGGCATTGGTGCATTCCTGCTGAAAACATAGTATCATGGCACTTTGCCGATTGGCTGAACCAGGTTTAAACCACTCACAGCAAAAGAAAAAAAAAAAAAAAAACTGTTGCTGTCACTGTGCAGGGTATATTTTATTAGAGTACTTGTCTAAACTCAGATAAGTACATTTTGCATGATATATTCCCAGCCATAAATAATTTCCTGATGAAAAAAAAAAACAATACAGGTAACCAGAATTAGGTTTTACCTATTCCCGGTGAATATTTCAGCTATCTCAAATTCCACTCCTAGGTTCTTTCTTTCATGTGTATTGGATCAATTTTTTCTTCAGTCTAAAACAATTTTATGATCGATCTATTCATGCATTCTATCGAGTTGAACGTGCAGTATCAGATCATTCCAGCTTATTTTAACCCTGCTGGCATGGTTCATCTGTGGTCATGCAGAATGTGCACCCAGGTGGTGGGCATGACCTAACAGGATGCTGCTGCACGGCTGATACCGCTTAGCTTGTCTAACAGTTTACAGCACAATGATGCATTTTAAATGTCTGGCAGACCACCCGCTAACTTTTTTATTCTGTCTCGTCTCGTCAACGAAAACTCACCCATGAGTTGCCATGTTTTATTCATCAAAGCTCCATGTTTATTTTGTCAGTTTTCATTATCTTCATTAAAAAAAGGAGCGTCAAAAAAATAATTTCGTCATGTCTCCATTGACGAAAACAACACTGATTTATACCTGTGCCCATACCTGTAAAAAATATATATATATATTTTTTTCTATCCGTTGCTAATTGTAATCTACACACAAAACCTGCAGCCACACACTAAAGTAAACTTTTTCATATAATGTGTAAAAGTGAAGATGAAATGCTGATTTTCACTAACTAGTAACCCTCCTCAGGACAAGGCTTTCAGATCATGTTTGTCAACATTTACAAATAAGGTCAGTGGCAACAGGCAGCATAATCAAATTGAAAACAACTCGATGATGTGTTGACCGACTCTTGCTGTGGTCATGCAAGAATCACCCAAAGAATGCTCTTGAAGTCCACCAAGATACTGCATACTCTTGCAACTCCTTGATAATAAATATCCTGTACACTGTTTCCTACAATGGACCAGATTCCTGGCAATTGCTACTTTATGATCTGAGGTAAGGGAAGAAATCATAGAATCCTCTCCAACACCTGAAAGTGGGGATGCACAATTCCAGTCCTCAAGAGTTACCATTTTGGAACCTTTAAATACTTCACTTCTCCAAAATACTCAAATCTAACTGTATAGGTGGTCACATAGTTTTAAGGACCTGTTATTTCAGAAGGAGGGCAGGAAGGAAACTGTCAATGAAGGGATATAGATCCAAACAAGTATTAAATATATGAAATATGTTGACTTTAATCTGTATCATGAAAATATTTGGGTTTTTGACAGAAACTCAAGATATGCTTTCAATCAAAGCCATATATTTTAAAGGGGAAAAAAGGTTTCTTCATCCTACTACCCTGTACAAGTGATGGAAGCTAGGCAGTATTTAGGTATATAACTTAGAACCACACAGCCCATGATATTACTGCTTGCTCTTCACCAAGTTGAGTGTTAGTTTATGTAATTATGTATTAGGCCAATGGTGGGCAATTCCACTGCCTGAGGACGGGTATCCTGCAACTTTTATATTTGTCCTTGGTCCAACACATCTAAATCAAACACCTCAGAATCTGCTGTGTGTAGTTTCAGAGCCATTTGGGATGGTGTTTCTTGTCACAAAGAGCCATTTAAACGATTCATCATATTTCTAACCTCCTGCAGTGTAAGAGTAAATCTGTCCATTTATGTTTTTTTTTTACCAGGTCTATCCTGTTATGCAAGATTGAAATTTTTCAAGCTGACTGTCAGTCTACTGTTTCTTACAGCTCCTTGTGGATATAATGTGACAGCTGAGAATGGGACCATCTATTCACCTCAGTACCCCAATGAATACCCTAACTCCCAAGACTGCAACTGGCTCATCAGCGTTCCCCATGGCCACGGGGTTTACATCAACTTTACTTTACTGCAGACTGAGCCCGTCACAGATTATATTGCTGTCTGGTAAGTCTTGCAAATTTTCTACTAATTCACAGTGTTCACTGACAGACTTAAAAACCAAAAAGGCAGGTGTATATAACAGGTGTATATACTGAATGTATCATATAGTTTTTTTGCTCTTTTAAATGTATTTATTCTTTACTAGTGTTTACGGTTATTGTAAAGGAAAGTGATATTTTCTTTCAACGCATGCCTTTCTGAGAAATTGTCTTGGCTTTACAAATGCATGCACAATAATTTTTTACATTCTGAAACATTTTAGTCTACAGTGACATGATTTAGAAGAGTTTAAATCTGTAGACTCTGTAAGAACAAGTGTAGGGCCTCCTCCCTTCTACTGTAACAATGGGATTCAGTGTGGAGGTAAGAGTGTAATACAACAAGTGCAAGAGTAATGCATTTACAATGGGAACCCCTGACCAATTCAATCTAAGTCAGCACTATGCCCAGATGTAGGCCTAGAGAGGATTTGGAAACTCTGGAAGTAATGATGAGAGTCAGTGGGGTTTGGGGAATTTAATAAACGGAGCATCAGAGGTGGATTCACAAATAGAGAAAGACTCAACTGGATCTGACATGTTTGGAGAGTGACCTGGCTATGCATCATGTATTCTGTCAAAATTAAGATGAGCATTAGATTTATCAGAAAGGAAATTACAATTGAGCCCGAGTTGTTAGTTTATTTTTAGATGCATGTGCAGGTCCTTGGCTTTTATTTTCAGGTTCAAGCATTGAGCTCTGGGGAATAAGTAGCTGAAGGTATGAGAGGAAGCAAATTATCCACACTTTGTGGCTTCTAGTTTTTCAATCTGGCCAGCTCACAGAACCTTGAATTTAGCAATAGAGAGGCTCTGTACTGAGTTATTTTGCTGCTGCAAATTGATTCTGATGATTGATGTGTTTTTGGTACATTTCATTTGAAACTAAATTATGAAATTGCATACATATATGGACGCCATCAAAAGAGCCCAGTAATAGGTGATGAGAACACAAATGATGGCTCAGTTCTGCTGTATTTCATGAATATATTTGGAAGTAACTGGGTGCTGACACTTGTGAGAGGAGAGCTTTTTCAGCGCCAGATACCATCATCATCTACCTTCCATGAACTAAGACAGATTTAGAGTGTGGGGAAAATGTCTCCTGCAAATGCAATTATTTCCGTCTACACAGAATCACCCGTATACGTCACAGTAGAGTTATATATTATTTTACTCACTTTTGATTTTCAGAATATTATCTTCTCGATAAAACAAATGTGCTTTTTTTGTATTTTCTTCTCAATAACGATGGATTCTTTAATGAAAATTGTTTTGATTAAATGTATCAGGAGTAAATGTTTCATCTAGTCACACAATATTTTTACTAAGATCAACTGTAATCACAGCCTTATTATAGTTTGATATTTTGCAGAAAGGCTTCCAGGTACAGGTACACAGCTTGGGTGAATAAATATGTCATATGTTAGCTTTTGAGAAAATTAAAAATTTATTCACACCATCAGTTATTTATAATGTTAAGTCTTTAGTGGTTTTATCTTGAAATATGTTAGGTATGGTACAATAAAGGACAATTGCTTTTCACACAAAAAATAAATAAAAAATTGTATCTATTTGATAAAAAGGCTGAGTAGATCATTTAAAATTTTATCTGCCTGTGCATACAACCAGATACAGTATAAGTAAAGCTGAGCTAAGGATTCTAACAAATTGAATTGTAAAGGCACACACTTTCACATTTGTCTCTGCATAGATGGTTACATTTGGTTGTGCTTTATTATATCATATATACACCACAGTGATGTGTCTCTGGCTTGTTTTCCTCAGGTTGTTATGTGACAGCATGTGCATTCAAATGTGAGTGTCTGCTACCAAATTGTTTCAGTGGTTCTCCACCAGTTGCATTTGGATCTTTGCCTAATGTCAGTGAAATATTCCACAGTAGGCAGTAAATCCATCTCCTAACAAATAAAACAAAATTTGTCAAAGGCAACATTTATTCTCATAGTTTTACAGATATACTCATCTAAATATACTAATCTTTATTTTAGCAGTTTTCCAGGATATTTTAGTCTTTCCTCCGTTACACAAACTAAGAACAAGGCATTATTTCTTCCTGATACAGCCTTCTGTTGTTAAGAATGAACTGGATAACCCAAAAATTTAGCCAGAAAATGATAGTTACACTTAAAGGTTTGTTGTAAAGAATGTAATAATGTCAGGCAACACAGGCAGATGACAGCTGTGCAGGCGATGATTTCTGAACAGGGTGAGATAGTTAATCTAGCTGGTAGCAGTAACCAGAACAGGCACAACAGTCTAATGGACAAGGCAGAAATCAAAAGCCATAATAACCCAAGGCAGGGGTGGGCAATATGCCACTTCCTGAGGCTTGGTATCATCCAAAATTTAGATCTATCTATGATTTAGAAGAATTTGGAGAAATTAACTACATATTGAGGAGGTAATTTAAAGCCATTCAGGTGTCCGAAGAGGGCAACACAAACAGGGAATCCAAAAGAGACAGAAGAGTCAGACAAGAAATGGAACTGAATAGTAAACATGGCAAGGAGATGCTCTGTTGCTGACTGGGAGGGACAATTTGGCTAAAATGGGCAGGAGAACAGGTGCAGGAAAGAGCTCAATTGAGGTGGTGTTGGGAGCAGCTTGCATGTGCATGAGATGAGTGTGATAATGAAGCCATTCAGTCCAAATAGCAGGTTGCATAACATATATTGATATATCGTAAAAATAAGAAAAGTTTTACAAAACAATATATCACCCCAAAGTTATCTTATTCTCATGTGACATTTTACTTTTTGCATTGTAGTCTAAAATAAGTTATATTTTTTTGAACGACTAAATTCCTTATGTTATTTTGCTGCGCAAATATAAAACTAGCAATTTCTATTGTGCATGATTCTGATAATCCTTATAACTCTGAGAACCTTTCCATCAGGCATAAAAATCTCTGCAATATCTGTACATTTATGATGGTACAAAATAAAGCCACTCCAATCTGATTTGACTCTCCTCCAAAGCAACACAATTGCAGATGTTCATGATTTTAAATGAGCTCTAACACCTACAGAAGACTTTGAATTATTGAAGAGCCAAGAGATCCCAGGCAATCCTAGTGAATTAAAATTTTAAACCCCCGTTTAATCCAATGGTGTGTTCATTGAAGTCTAAAAGTGGTCATTTAGAAACCATAGAAAAGTAACCTTTTAGCAATATTCAATATTTAATGAGCAAAGTAAAGCCTTTATTTTGTCGACATTGTTCAGCAAATTTTCTTGAAGATGGCATGAAAAATGTATGAAAACAAAAACAAAATGGAAGCTTATTCCTTTCTGCTTTGATAACAACAATTAGATTTTTCGAAAGACTTTTTTCAATGATGCCGTTTTGTTTTTTCTCCAACCCTCTTACTAAATTTGTCTTTTGATCAAGCATATTATAAATTGATATTTATTTCACTTCTTTGCCCTTACTTTAAACCTCAGGAAAAAAGTGACATGATTTGAGCTTTGTTTTGTGTTCTAAATATGATATATAGTACCAGTTTATTTTTTAAGCAAAGTTTTGAGAAGCTTGAAAAGCCTGAAATTGTTGTCTACATTTACCAAAGTAGAAATGTAAAGAAAAAACTCAATATTAAATAAAAAGATAATAATAATAACAGAAAACTTTGAGGATCTTCTAATCCCATTCGACATGCCTCCAATGGTGGAAGCAAAGATTGTGAGTTCATTACCCAGACTTGTCAAAAACTCCAGGATGGCTATAGGGTTTCTCAGGTTTCTTAGTCTGAATCCTAAACTGTACCCTAACCACTAACCCTTAACTATCAAGTGTCACTCGCAATAAAGTCACTCACAGCTTTGGAAGGCCCCTGGATTATACGTGGGGGTATAAAAGTCAATGGGAAGGCCTCTTCCTTTTAACTGAAAAGAGAAAGTCGTTCCTTTGGCAACAAAGTGACACCCTATGTGTGTGGCTGTTGCTCTGTGGCATACTGTAGGTTAGCATAGCATCAAACATTGTTTTTTCTTAAAGATAAATCTGTCCAGCCAAATAAAACTATTTCAAAGAGGACATTCCATTTAGGGATTAATGAAGTCTTTTTTTCTTTTTCCTACCTTGTGATTTTCTGTCACTGTGTTGAAGATACTGTAAACCAGCGGAACTTACATTTGAGTGGACGTGTATCTTCCAACAATAGCTAGCCCTTACACCCGCTGCTAAATTCCAGCGAGCCAGCACTGATGTAGTGAACTCAGTTAACTGACCGTTCAGACAGTTGATCACTACTTTTCGATCTCCGTTGGTCACGTAACTCCACCTCCCCACACGGTGCCTGTGCCATCTTTGTTATTAGTCACTGGTACAGCAAGTCCCTTGATGCTTTGCGAGGAGAGCTCTTGCAAAGCAATCTGGGATATATCTGTTCATCAAGTGACAATCGATGATCACTACTTTTCAAGGTGCATTGTGGGACATTTCGAGTCCACTACTTTTTCATCCACCAGATGGTCGGACACTCATCTAAAACAAACAACAAATACATAATGCCCTATACATTGATTAGGGCGGGCGTTCAGACAGAGCCTACGTCCCCAGAAATTATTGGGGAAAAGGTGCAAGCTACCTCTCTCCGTTAAACTACAAGTGGAACTGTTTTTACAATGTCTGCTAAAACATGTATATACAACACTAACAAGGTATGGAGGATAGCCCCTCAAAATATTTCATGTATTCTTAACACTGTGCACACTAGTACTGGCATCATTGATGGACTGAAGAGAAAACTCACTGCTGTTTAATCTTACAACATGATTTACGATATGGACATTCTAAATCAGATATTAAGGACGTACTCAGTTCAGCTCTTGTCCTGATATCAACTTACATCATGACCCACTATAGAAAGATCAGGACAAGGAGCTTCAAGCTAAATTAATGAAGGGTAGATAGCCATTATGGTAGGTGGAACAATAGAGAACTCAATTACAGCAGGCTTAAAAAGGAGGCAGTGCAAAGGTGTGGAGAAGTGTAATTAAAAATTAAACCTCTGACATCTGCAGCAGGAAGCCATATGTGGGAATTGTGCCAGAGAATGTGATGTGCTCTGCATTGTTTGTATGCTGTAAATATTTTTCATCAACCTTATTTTAAATCATGTAAATAGATTTAAAAACTTTTGCTGCCATAGCTCTATATGACTTTTGCTATCTAGTTTGTGTGTTCTCGATTATTTGATTTCATATTTGTTGATATTCAGTTACTACAAATGTTCTGGTGCTTTTAAAATTAGTACTTGGTAAATTTTAAAGCAATTTATTGAGCATTTACAATGAATTTGTCTTGGTTTAAAAAAGAACGTCCATTGCCTAAACTTGGACGCTTTTGCAAGTTTAGGTGTTTTGCTTTAGATCAAAGTGCTTACAAATGCCTCTGATATGTGAATGAGCTATTTTTTTGTTTTTCCAATGCTGATGTTCTGTAAAATTGCAGATGCAATCCATAGAGTGACTCAGCTTTATCTGCTTTAATGAGTGGGGAAAAAAGAAGTTCAACATGTTTTAAGCTAGAAATTCACAATGTGATATTGTCAGATCATCTGACTAATAATCCTACTTTTAAATATTCTGAGTGGTAGACAGAGGTAGAATGAATATAATGCGTTCTTTAGTTTTTTGTTAAAAACTGTAGATACCAGAATATAAACTGGATTATTTCTTTGCCCGCAGGTTTTGACATTTTAAGTTAATTTAGGTATTATCCTCTTGTGCCGCAGCTCAGTAATAATATAGACTGATTTAATCGAGTACTGATGATCAAAGCACTCTCAGATTTACATAAGAAATAAATATACTGCCTTTTTATGAAATCTCAATGGAGTTTAATGTTAGATATTTTAGTTTTTCATAGTTTAATGCTGACAGCTCTGCAGCAGGAAAAATCATGGCTTGGATGCAGTTTTTTCCTCCTAGACAGATACTGGATCTCATGCTGTAAAAGCTCAGATTTCCACTACCCTTGATATGAATCTACAGTTTGCATGTAAACCAAGTGTCCCTGATGCTCAAAATGTGTGTGAATGCACCATTATATTCATGCAAACATAGTGATGCTGATCAGCTAAAATGATAGCCACGGACTGAAGTGGGACCACCGGTGATGACCACCATCAGAAGGCAAAACAGGGGAGTTGTATTACCCAAGGACACAACCAAAGTTACAGATTTTACTTTTGATTTTTTTCTTATATAATTCTAAATTCAAACTCCCATGGCTCATATTTTTCTGGCTTCCAAACAATTAAAATTAACCTTTGTTGTTTTACTTTAGGAATAGAAATTGGCCAAAGAAAACATGATGAAACACAGATGTTTCATGCATAACATTGTTCTCTGTGAAATTAGTCAAAATAAGTCAGTGCAAAATTTTAAAGAAGCAAGTACTTTTTCAATAACCTTCTAAACAATATTTCTGCATAGTGCAGAAGAAGCCTGCAGTTTTCATTTTACAGTGACAATTTACTTGAAGATTCTCTTTTATGATAGCTTTTCAGTGTATAATTTAGTCTGGGGGCCCTTCATAGAGGTACTTACTCTTTAGTTGACGTCCTCATTTCTCAAACACCTGTTGTTATGTTGATCTGACAAATTCTGTGAATTCTGCTTTGTTGTATTGTAAAGTCCTGTCTATTAGTCATTTTAAAAATCTCAGCTCCAGGTCAGCAGGTGAGTATGATCCCGTAGTCTGTGAAAGTTGTGTAGCGTTTTCCTAGCACTGTAAACATTTTTCTGAATGTAAAAAATCATGGAAGCTGTACAAAAAATTTCCAAACACTTTAATTAGTTTGGAATTATACTGTCCTTTGCGAATCCTTGCTACTCGTACAGATTTTCTGGAATTTGGTTCTTCACAGGGTTACCTGATATAAAGGAGCTATTAGCATTTTAATAAAATCTCTATATGTATTGCAATTTGACTATTTGACTCTTAGACTATTTGAGCTAACAAGTTCTTGTCTTGCTACAGTAACAGTAATGTTTACTATAAAAATGTACATACAGTAATCTGAATATTAAGTCAATGATGGTTGGATCACACAGTTTATTTAATTATTATTCACATTAAGGACTTTTACATTAAATCTAATTTATATGCCTTTGAATATTTCACATTTCTTCCAATTTGAGTTTAATCAGTTTTCTTACCTCCTGTGTTTTCATTTTTTAAGGGATGGCCCTGATACTTCAAGCCCTCAGCTGGGAGTCTTCAGTGGCAACACAGCTCTTGAGTCAGCCTATAGTTCTAGCTCAAAGGTCCTGATCCGTTTTCACTCTGATTTCTCCACTGGAGGATTCTTCATCCTTAACTTTCATGGTAACTCAATACTTCAAAATGTTAATATGAGGCTTTAATATTATGTTTTGATCTACATTATTTCCCTGTCTGCCTAACTCTCTACCCATCTGTAGAAGCGCTGAACTAGATAAAGCTTATTGATTTGCTTGATAGTCCCTTGGCAGTACATTTATTGTTACAGTTTAAAAGTCAGTTTTAAAATCATGTAGATTCTGTGCACATAGTGGACACTCTTTTAATTAAACAATGCCTTTAAGTTTTAAGAAAACACTGCAAACTCTCGTCACCTGTCTTCAATTAAGATGATGTTTTGCAGCTTCTATGTCAGCTTGTACAGGTAAAAACACATATGTTGTTTCTCTTTTGTTGGGAAAATTTCAAATTAGGAACTTTTCTTTCAATAGTTACTGACATATGGGTACAATGAGTTAAATGAGCAAATTGTCCTTGTGTAAATCCAAACCCCTTATCTGACTGTTGTGCATTTCCCTGCTATTTTGTATAACTTTATATTCAGTCATACTTGATTTACTTTTTTCCCCTCCTTCTATTTTCAGCCTACCGACTGAAGAAATGCCCACCTCCTCCCATTGTGGAGAACGCAGACATTATCTATGAGGATGAAGACTTTCACATAGGTAGTGGTCCTGAATAATGTTTCTTTTTAATATCATGTTAGATTAACTTACAT
Organism: Cyprinodon variegatus; assembly: GCF_000732505.1. Lineage (NCBI taxonomy): Eukaryota > Metazoa > Chordata > Actinopteri > Cyprinodontiformes > Cyprinodontidae > Cyprinodon > Cyprinodon variegatus. The sequence goes on along the minus strand of NW_015150458.1, from coordinate 2,378,004 downwards.
TTCTCTGAGAAAACCATGTCGTGTGAAACATATATTAAAAAAATACTTTAGATTTTTGTTAATGAAATTGTGCTTTACAATTTTCAAATTAAACACTATAAAAAATATATATATATATATATATATATATATTATAATTCAAGTCAAATATTTTACACATCAAGCTTTTGAATTGCAGTTCTGAAGATTACTATAGTACTTTATAAACAGGGAGCACAATCTAGAAAATAAGTGTTTGACTCGTTTAAGGAAATGCAAGGGCAATAACATTGTTATCATTGCATGTTCCTCATTTAAATTTGGATATTCAAAAGGGAAAACTCTCCTTAATATACAATTTTTGTTTTTCAATTCTACAACAGAAAGACAAAATCCAGTTGGCCGCTGAAAGGGAAACATGATTGTAAATTTCAGCATCTGATTATCTAAACCAGACTTCTTCAACACTTGTCCTCAAAGCCAAGAGCCCTGCAACTTTTAGTTGTTTCCCTATCTCTACACACTCGACTTAAACAGCTTGGTAATTAACAGGCCGCTGTAGCCCTTGGAGCCTGCTGAGGAGAAAATGCAATGATTTGATTCAGGTGCACTGAAGCAGATACTCAGCTTAAACATGCAGGACAGTGGACCCTGAGCACCATGGTCGAAAGCCTCTGATCTAGACCATCCTCCTATTTTTCTTACCAAATTGTTTATAGATATTCAGCAAGAAATACTTTTATGGGTGTTATAAACATTAAATTAATGACATAATTCAGTGTAAACCAGATGTCAATTTTGATCAGCTCCATGACAAAAGTTAATTGGGCTAAACAGTGTTGCTAAGCCACCAAACAAAATTATGAAATCAAAGAAAAATCATGTTCCAAACAGCTTTAAAGCTCGAAACATCTCCTTCACTACCTTTTGATTGAATAAACCCTTCAGATGACTTATGGATTGTTTTCAACAACAAAAACTGATGTCTAGTTGGGTTTTTTTAACCAATTTTGGAGTGGCTACTGTATGTCCTGAATGACAAATTAGCAACTTTAATTATTTGATAAAAAATAAAGCTGATGAAGTTATCTTTTATTCCAAAGGCCAAATTTTTACTTTTTCTAGAGGCACCCTAAGCAGGTTTGCTCTTATGTCCTACTTATACTGAAATAATTTATGACCGCATGATAACAGTTTATCATGGGGCTAACAGTCAAACCAGCGATTTGCTTAGAACCAGAGCTTTATGCTAAGGGAGTAAGCCCATACAGAGCCTGGGGTATCACTAACAGTACTGAAAACCATTACATCAGCAATTACTTTGGCGAGGACTTTTTCTGGACCTGGATAAACGTGTTTCAACAAAATTGTGCATAACTTTAGGTTAGATACCGTTGCCTGCAAATCACACAGCGCTAAGAGCGGGCACTAGGTTTGCTTTGATCTTATACACTTATAAATTTTTAAGTCAGCTCAGGGCCAAAATAAGATTTTTTGTTTGTTTTGTTCAAACAAAGTTTTGAGCCTTGTTTCTCATTCTGTCCTGTATTCTAAAGTATTCTTAGTGCAAAAGTAAATGTACTGACAGGGTGTTCGATGGTATGCCTATGAAATGGCATTCTTGAAGTTGAGAAGTATTATCAATTAGAGATAAAATAGAAGTAGGTATTGATCAACTTAATTTTTTAAAAGTCTTTGGAATAGATAAGCACATAAAATTAACATATACAGCCTTCATTTGAGGCTATAATTTATTCAGTTTAAGAAAATGTGACAAGTGGTGTTTTTGATTAATCAAACAAAAATCAAAAGATTTTTTAAAGCATTTATAAATACTGTATTGGAACTCTGTCCTTTGGGGGGAAATATAGACATGGTGTACAAAGTATTAACCTGTTATTAATTATTATTTTGTTTTCATGCAAAGTAAAGTCAGATTTTGTTGATATTTTGGATTGTGTTGCTGTCTTTTGTCTGCAAGAGCTTAGCTGGGTAGGATGGTTCAGAAAGATAAACCTAGACTACCTTAAGCTTTATTAGCCTTTTACTATTTTGATATTTTGTACTGTATTATTCTGACTTGGAGTCTTTTGTACAATCTTCTTTTAGGGGATATTGTGAAGTATCACTGCTTACCTGGATACACATTGGTTGGAAAAGCAGAGCTAATGTGTAAACTTAATTCTCACTTGCTTTTTGAGGCCCCGCCCCCAAAATGTCAAGGTAAGATATCATATGAATAAAACTGCATAAGTATGTCAAACATGGAGCATACTGGCATGTTTATATTATCCTAATCATCACAAAAAACAAAAAGTTTCATTTCTTTAAGATTTTTGTGTGAAAACTCTGTCAGAAATTTCTCTGAATTCTTAATCATGTGCCTATAAAAAAATAATTAGCTAAAATAGCCATCCATTTGAGATAAAAGATATGAGATTTGAGATATTTTTTTATGTCCTGTTTTGCTAATATAGCTCTAGGAATGTATGTCCCAGAGGTAGATGATAGCCCAACAGATTTGCTTTCACAAGCAGACCATTGTACTTGCATATAAAAATTCTTCAGTGTGTAAAATAGTATACAATGGAAACGGAAAAGGGAGGTGAGAAAGAAAGAGGGGATAATAACTATGGGGAGACAAAGAGATGGGGACAGGAAAATGCACAGGAAAAGAGAGCAAATAAAACATGTTTTACACATTTATTTTCTAATCTCATGGACACTGGACATTATGCACTAGTGATTTGATTAATTTTGCAAAAGGGTGAGACCTTTTATAGTATATAAAAGCATAAAAAAGAATATTATCACATGATCAGGTCTGACAAACAAAGTGTGGTGACTTGGTAAATCTCTGCAATCTTTATATGAAAGATTTGCATCGATTTTTATTAGAGTTTTTCGGATAATTCAGTTTTCGCCTCCATAGCTGAGTGTTGAAGCGATCAATCTGGATCACATTTAATTAATAGAGTATTGTTTTCTTTACTATAAAAACAGAGGCAAAGCACATTATCTTATGTAAAGACATTAAAATAACAAACAAATAAGAAAATAAGTTGTCCCCTAAACTAATGTTTGTGTGTGTGTGTGTGTGTGTAAGTCCTTTGCAGTTGCTAAAAGCTAATAACTGAGGATATTAACTGAAGAAACATAGCCATCAGATTTTTTGATGAGTTCAAAAACATATTCAAACAAGGTATCCTTTAATGACAAACCATACCAGTGAAAGGTTAAAAAAGATATTTTCTAACCTGATGTGAGAAAGAATCTCACAGTAATTGTAAATGTCTGTTAAATGCTTTTTCTTTGTGTGTGGCTCTGTCCACTGTTAATTCTTTAGCCCTTTCCTGCATTGTCCAGCCTATGGTATTTCATTACAATTGTAACCCCATCCCACCTCATTTTGTTTCAATTTGTTAACTAGCTTTGGTTTTTTTTAACTCTTCAGCTCAGTGCCCAGCAAATGAGGAGCGGTTGTCATCATCAGGAGTCATATTGAGCCCTGGGTTTCCTGGCAACTATCCCAACAGCCAGACTTGCTCTTGGCTCCTTCGGATGCTTCCAGGTAACACATTTGATGGTATTCTCTTTTCTGCAGAGGATTGGGTCATCAGTGTAATCTAGAATTGTGTTACCGTAGCAACCCTTCTTTTACAAACATTTAAAGGTCATCATGTTTTTTAATAAGCATTATTAAGTACTAAAAAAGCTATCGGCTGTACTTTAAACAGGTTTTAGGATAGTCAGTGAATAAGGCTTTTTATTATTATTATTATTTATTGTTTTCTATTTATTATTTTTTTTTTTTTACTTGTTTCTACATTCTCTGCTTGTAAATATCAAAGATATTAGGACTGATTAAGTAAAGGCCATGCCCACAATGCCAGAGCTGGCTATGTCATGGACTTTAAAAAAAATACCATATTGAGAAGCTTTTTTCCTACATGTGTCAAGGCAGCTGTACCCCAAAGAAAGGATATCTGGTGATGAAACTCTGACTCCCAGATTGACTTGACTAAATCAGGGTTACATCTGGCATTACAATAAATAGGTTTTATTAATAAAATATGAAGCTGTGTTTGTATGACTTTAAAGCCTTTGGTTAATTTGAATGAGTTTGTGAGTGTGAACACACATCTGTGTGTGTTGTAGGTGGGTTGAATAGTGAGAATATGATGGTGGTGAGAAAGGAAAAAATTTAGCAATACTCTGCTCCCTAAAAGCAGCATGTAGCAAGTAGCCTCAGATCCCAGAAGCTACAGCAGCCCCAGGTAGTGAAAAGGAGTAGCCATAAACCAAAGACACAGGCAAATTGCAGAGAAAAGGTTTTAGACCCCAGGTCAGAAAGGCTTAGGGAAAGTTGCAAAAAAACCAAACCCCCTACCCAGCACTGCTGTCATGTCCTGTGTCAAGTTTAACCTGCAAACCAGTCACCCTGGGTTGCAGGCAGGGCCCAACTGTCACACACACATTCACAAGTCACTGTTATTGTGTAATATAGAATATGTATTGCTGAAAGAAATGGGGACTAAGTTGACAGGAGGACCCAGCCCCCAAACAGGAGTGACTCGAAGGAATTTTAACGTGCTGCTTTTAAAACTTCAATTACAATTTGACTTCGCTACAATTTGTATTTAAACATTACGGTAGTTGTTGTCAGTGTGATCAATGTTTATGTTCTTGCCCATTCTATCACTGCCAAGCTGCCAGGTCATCTAGGCACAATAAGTGGTATAGTGGTGGCTGAATGACACCAGCATGACATCACCACCCCGAGTTTGAAATCTTTTTGCAAAGGCATGAATTCAAAATGTGCCAAATTTATGTTTTTGATGCTGTGTTTAGGTGTATAACAGTTTTAATGTGTAATTAGCTATTTTATTCATGCAGCCTTATACTTCTGTCTTGTTCCCTAGGTTACACCATAAACATCTATGTAGAGATGTTCCACAGTGAGAAGCAATTTGATGAACTGGAAATTTTTGATGGTAAGCAAATGTCTTGTAAGCAAATGTATACCATACAGGTAAAATCATATCCCATACACTAACATAAAGCTCTTTTCATTGTTGTCGAACATTAAGTCACAGGTGAAGGTGATAGCTAAAATTTTAACTAACCAAATGTCAGCATTAGCAATGATTTAACTTGCCTGTTCAAAAGAAAAGAAAAGGCTTTAAAGCTTGACAGATGGTCAGCCTTATTTGTTTATGAACCCTAAGAGGAATCCATGTCTCTGCTCTGTTAGGGAGCTAAGCTCTGACGCTGCCTGAACTCCAGTTTTTAAAAAACATTTTTTTTTTTTTCTTTTTTCATGTGAAGACGTTTCAGATAAATATTCATTGTGAATTGATAACATCATATTTAACTGTTTGACTTGGATCAAATGTTTTGGCTTTGCTCCCACCAGTTTCTCAAAATACTATGCACAAGTTTTGGCCCACAGAACTCACGCAGGTTTTCAGGCCACTTTGCTCACAGGCAGGTTTTCAGTGCTGCCAACAAATTTACTATTGATATGATGTTAACGGTATTATTGCTTTACCCAAGCAGAAATGTAAGCCAATGTAAACCAAAGCTTGACATATATCAGATAGTTTTACTGGTGACATATTGACGGACAATGTTACCTGAGGCATTTAATAAGGCATTTTGCCTGATCAGCAAAGCTTTAGGCATAGTTGACAGGCATTTTTTTCTACATCAACACTGTAAAGTTATTTCAAATCAATGTTAAAACCCACACCTTCCACAGAAAGGGGAAATATAATTAAGTACACAAAGTAATGTCGGCTATAAGGGAAGGAATATTTGATGCCTTTTGCAGTTACAAAAGCTGGACAGAGATCAGGGTATTGTATCACCTCTTCACAAAATACAATCTAGTTCCTATTTTGAAGCTTCTTCCCCTCCACATTGCCTGTTTCACATTGGATAACAACTGTCGTATATCAGCTTTTACCAACTTCTTAACGGGGTCTTTTCTTTTCTGGAGTTTATTTGCAAACTCCATTAATCTTTCAGACCCAGTGCTTCTTCTTGTCTGATATGATGGTTGCACCCTTGGTGGTTATATTTAATGTAAATATTTTAACAAAGCTTCAACAGACCTTTCAGGCAATAGATAATTTTGACAAACGATGGCCCAGACTTGCTTAGAAATGCCAGATAGATCTTATGTAAACTACTGACTTTCTAGAAAGTTGTGCAAAACAGAAAACAAAAACTAGACCAATTGATAATATTGGCATTTCTTCAAACAATTGTTTAGCGCTCTCTTTCATATAGTGAGGGAAGAAAGGTGGTTTTGTGTCTGTTTTATTGAGTATGTAAATTATCTGGTTTCAATTATATGTTTGCATCATTAAACACAAACAAACTTGTTATGACTGCTGAATCAGGTTTTCTGTCTCTAGATAATGCAAATGAATTTTAAAGAAAACATCTAAACGTTATCTCTCAACGGCTGTTTCTCACCAGGAGAAACAACACAAAACTATTCTAAAAGAACGTCCATACATTATTAGAAATACATGCAAATAAGAAATAATTTTATTTTAAATGCTCTTGTATTTTTTTTAGGATCCTCAGGACAAAGTCCTTTGCTTGTTGCACTGAGTGGTAACCACTCCTCTCAACTGAACTTCACATCTAAAACAAACCAGCTCTATCTACGATGGTCTACTGACCATGCCACCAACAAGAAGGGGTTCAAGATACGATACTCAGGTACCGCCGGCATCTTTCTTAAACATTTCTGATATCAACAGATAATTGAATTAATGATTTTACATTTTTTTGTTCTGCTTTGTTCAATGCTGCATCTTGAAGCTTTCGTTCAGCTTTTGGCACAAACAGTTGTTCCCTTTTCATTTTATTCATTCAGAGTTTTAGATGACTGATTTAATAACTTGATTAAGATGGAGTATTACTTCTCTTTCATAATAGGGATATTTAATGTAAGTATCAAAGGTGAACCTTGATATCCTTTCAGGATGATTGACAACTCCCTAGTCTGCCCTGCCTCAGCTCTCTCAGAATCCGGTCAAATGTATGCACTTCACATAGTTCAAAAGACTGCTAATTTCTCAGACTAGCATGAATAATGATACCTTAATGCCTTTCCTCTCATGAAAATAATGTGCTAATGGTAGAGTGAGCAATGATCATTTAGTAAGCATTCTTTTGAATGCATTACTTTCCTTACATGCGAAACAGAATTAATAGCTGCAATCTATTAATGTGCGCCAGGTTCTCTGAGTGACATTTTAAATTTGTCCATACTTTTTTAAAGGTTGCTGATACTCTCAATTATACAATAAAATCTACAGTTAAAATTAACTTTGAAAAATGAGGAAACAAAGTTTATACATTATATATATATATATATATATATATAGTATCTTTCTCTCAATAATACTGCAATAGCCAGATAACAGCTATAGGGACCTCAGAGATTAACGATTAAGACCTTCCACTTCGTATGCAAAATTAATGTCCTGGTGTGCTGAGATACATGTATATCATGTAAATGCATGCTAATCGTCTTAAAGGTTGGGCTGATCTGATTCAAATGTAATATTTAATACTTCATTTTCTCTCTTAGCATTTTTTTAATTAAAAACCCCTCACTTTCCCTGTGGTGTTGCTGCAGTGTTTAAATTATGGTGCCCACAATGCTTTAAAATCTTTAATACTTCTTTAATAGCAAATCTCCCTTGAAAAGAGCAGTGGTGTCATCATTCTGTTGGATTCCTGTACATGTATAGGTTTAGGGGGTTAGTTGGGTTTTACCTTGGTGTTGAATAATATATATAAAAAAAAAAAAAAAAACAAAAACATTTCCATCAGAAAAAAAAAAAAACAATGCCCCAACGTTCCCCTGTTCTTTTTGTCTTTGAAAGATCTGTGGTCTTATAGTGTTGTTTATGTTTTATGTTTTAATATTAAAATGGCTGATTATTCAGGAACCAATCATTGCATAGTATGCAATGTAGTCAATATTGGTCAATATTGTATATAATGACAGATTAAGCTACAAAGATTAAGCTACAAAGCAAGTAAAGAAGGTTACAGATCAAGTTGGAAGTCCAAGTATGTAGAAATCAGGTGTTTACTCACAAGACTGGGCAACTCATTCAAACCATTTAGAAGAGACAGAAAATTATCCCAGTAAGTACAAAGAAGACTAAAGTGGGCTATTGAAATGCATTTGATTGTTCTGTGCTCAAGCAACTTTGCATTTACTGCATTCTGAGAGAACAAACCTATTATTACTCAGAAAAGTTTCAAACATAATTGCTCTATTATGCTGACTGTCAGAGGTTTTGAGTCCTTTTAAGTTGACTCATTTCACTGACATTGTAATGCTTGCCTGGGCACAGATAATTTATTATAGCCTTTCCTCATAATGCCTCTTAACATTAGCAGCTTCTTTTGATAATTATGTTCAGCATTAGGCAGGTAATCAGTCAGGTTCCTGGTAAATTTATTTGGATTTTTTTCCCCCATCCCCATTTATCTTGTTCGCTGTTTATAGCAACCTATTGCAGCATTGATGACCTTCCTATAAACGGTGGTGTGGTCAACCGATCCCGGCTCCATCCAGGTAGCAGACTTCAGTTCTTTTGTAATCGCGGTTACCGCCTGGTAGGTTTAAGCAACACTACCTGCAGGCTCGATTCCAGCGGACTTTACCAGTGGGACACCACTACACCTGTCTGTCAAGGTAGGAAATCAAAATAACTGTTTTGATTGTTTTTGTTTTTTTTCTCAATGCAGCCTAGGTAATTCTTTTAGAGTTTTTTTCAGCAGTGGTTTCATTTTTATTTTTGCAGCAATCTCATGTGGAATTCCTCCGACTCCTGGCAACGGCACTTTCCACGCATACCATTATAATGTTGGTAGCCAAGTTACCTATCATTGTAATTATGGCTACCATCTTGACCCTGGTGTTCCAATGACAGCTGTGTGTTTGGAAGATGGCACCTGGAGTAACACAGGCTCAATTCCTTGGTGCTTGCGTAAGTGATGCTCACCAGTATTCACCTGTGTATAAAAATGCATGATTTTAATCTTTTTTTCCCCATAAGACACTTTTTTTTTTTTTTTACTACAGCTGTGCACTGTCCCAACATTGAAGATGTCCTGTCAGATCACATGACATATCGCCCCCTCACTGGGAGGCTGGGAGAGTTTGGCTCCTCTGTGATGCTGGAGTGCTCAGCAGGGTTTTATTTGGGTGTCGGTCATCGAACTCTGCGCTGTCTCGCCAACGGAACCTGGGAGGGATCAGATGACCCAGCTACTTGCAAGAGTAAGTTTCAGTTTTTGCATTAAAAACTATATGACAAACTTTTTAGGAAGAGCAAAACACACCCGGATACTTGAATTTGCAAGATTTTGCATAAAAACTATGGGCCTGATCTTTATAGATTCCAATTAATGGGAGCTGAAATGCATGTGCAATATTTTGTTGGTCCTTGTAATAAGTGAACGTCTGGCAGGTGATCTACAATGAAGGCTGCTCAAATGTTAAACATGTGCAAATCTTGAAATTTAGTTCGGCCTATTAAAATGAGGAGATTGCGTGTTCTACTCGCGATCACCAATAAAAAAGATGAGGTCCATGTTATTGGAGGTAATAATAATTTTTAAAAAAATAACAATGATATAATATAAAATAATATTTATAGTTCTATTCTTAAAGCGCTTTGGACAAAAGTAAAAATAAAACATTACTGCTTTATGCACAGTTCTAATTCGAGGGAGAAATTGTTCCATGTTGTGAGGAGATGCGCTCCCCGTATTCTCATTTCTTTGCAGGCTCTTTTTAAAAAATATTTTACAATAACAGTGACAGTCAACTCTAAAATATTTACATGTGTCTCAGAATTTCTCTCCGACCTGTGGCATTGTTACTATGTGTTTTTTGTGGTACAAATGACTGCAGATATTTTTGCTTGTCAGTTTGGACTCAACTTTCAGAAGTACTAAAAAGATTATAAAACTACAGCCGCAGTTGAGTTTCAGATGTGACAATTTGCTCATGATAAATGTTTACATTTGTATATCCTCCACCCATTCATTTGCACAGTTCAGTCATTACAAAAAAACAGGCTGTTTGCTGAATGACAAACACAATTCACTTTGCATCTTCTTTGAAGATCTGCTCTGGACGTGCAAAAATGTATGCACCTGTTTTAAGACTATCTAACCTTCAGAAGATCACGCCCAGAGGATATTTAAGTTTCTTTGTTTCCTGATGTCTCTTGGTTGCCAGTCATACAAACAGCTTTACAGTTTTTTTTTTAAATCAGCCATTTAGCTTCAGGAGACTACTAGTAAGTCTGAAAATTGTATTTAAAAATGTCTAGTCTGTTTTGAAAAACAGTGGAAGGGCGCAACTTTGATGTGTTTATGCAAGATGTCTTACGTAACATTATTTGGTTATCTGGCTCTAAGAAATTGTTTTACATCAGTTCTTTCCTACTCTGTACTGCTCACATAAAAGGATGTCTGTGGGACATTGGTTAACTACTTTTTTGGATAAGAAGAGAAGCTTTATGAGAGAAAAGATGAAAAAGAGGACTTATACATTCCGACACTCAAACAATGATGCAACAACATGAGCAGGCAGTATGCTGCACACAAACAGAATAACACATGCATAAAACTATATTGCAGTTACTTCCACCACCTGTCATGAATTAGTTATCAAAATAACAGATCCACCCAGAAACAAGCAGAGAAAAAAAAGAGAAAGGTATTGATCTTATAAGGGTACCTTCTGTTATTTTGTTTGAATGTGTGCTTTCTTTTTTTTTAATCCATTGGAGCAATGATGCAGAAATTGTATTTTTGATAATAAAGGGTTATCCCATAAGGTAAATGCATTCTGTATCAGCGTGATAAACATGGACATGTGTTTGTCTATTTTCTTCTCTACCTTTTCCTTTTGAGATACCAGCTGAATATGAATTTCCAAATGCTGAATGATATTAACTATTTAGCCTGGGACAAAGATAAGGTTTTCATTGCAAAATATAGAGCATGATTCTTAAACTTGGATTACATGTTGGCGATCATCATTTTTTAAAATAGAGGTGTTTTTCTGCAATGTGCCTTTGCTACTTGGTTCATTAAGTAGAGCTTAGTGACATTGTGACTGTGAAAACTAACCAATGCAGAATTTCTCAGTGTTGCATAATACAGGAACTGCCACTGATAAAGTGAGATATGTTAACTCTGAAGAAGAATAGTAAGAGGATTACATTTGTTAAGATTACAACAGTAATTTATTTAGGTAGCTTTTAAGCCATTTCTTTGTATAAGCTGGCTTACCTAATGTCAAAGCAGTTCGGTCAGATTTAGTAGGATTCTTTAAAATTGGCCATAGATTTGAGTACCATTTCCAGCCTTCATCCTTGTTATAAATATAATTCAGATATGCTACTATCAAGAGTGAATTCTGGCTGCAGAATTTGGGGAATAGAAAAAGTCAAATGAGAACATAGGTCAATATGAAACCACATTATTAATTAGTTTTGGGCCTTGCAATTGTATATATACCATTTCAGTTTATGGTTTCTGTTTATAACACATGTCTGTTATTGTTTTAGTCATCTCTTGTGGAGAACTTCCTACACCACCCTTTGGTACCAAATTGGGGACGCTGACTACATTTGGAGCAACTGCCATCTTTATGTGCAACCATGGATACACGCTGGTGGGATCACATGTGAGGGAATGTGGTGCCGATGGGCTATGGAGCGGTGCAGAAACAAGATGTTTAGGTAAGATCCATTGAGTAAACTCAACTGTATAGCATACTGTTGCCTAGGTTCCAGTCTTGTGAACAATAGACATATTATATAGTGTGAGGTGTGAATGATTAAAAAGAAAAGGGAATGCTCATGCATTGGGATTAAAATGCAGTGAGCCGTCAGAAAAATGTCAGAAGTATAATCCATCATCAAATGTTGCCCTGGGCCTTTTTTGTGAGAGCTTATTTTTCAATTGATCAGTACACATGATAAGAAGACAGTGTTTTTATAGGTTGTTTTTTGTACAGGCTTTTACTTCCTTTTTTTTTTTTTTTTTATTCTAATTTAAATTGCATCTGCTTTAATCTTTTTTTTTTTTAGTTCTTCTGTAAAACCGTAAAAATTTTACTCTTACTATAGCCAATTATATGCTCCAGAGCTAAATGCAAGCCCTATGTACAGCGTATTTAATTATGTATTTAGTCATGCTATTTACTATAAAGTTCTTTTTTTCCTAGAAGGATCTTTTAAGCCTAGCTAATTTTCTTAGTTTGAAGAAAGAACTAGAAAAATACAGGTAAATATAAGCAAGCACATTTTTACTTTATTTCATTGATACAATTCAAAAAGTAAAACCAGTATATACATTAGTTGCATACAGAAATATACTTTTTAAAATGTATTTATCAAAACTTAAAATTTGTGGCTTTATTAACCCTCAATTTAATTTATTTGGAAACACACATCAAAGGAACAAGTAAATCCTAAGTCAATGTTTTTTTCAAGGTGTGTCGTGGGTCCTGATGAGCAATTTTACTGGTTTGATTATGAATTTATTAATCACCATAACCAGAGGTTATAACGAATTAATTGAAGAGTGAACTATCACGTCATTGCTGGTCAAATGATTAACTGACAATTTGCTCAATTACCAGGTGTTATTACTTACCTATATTAGCTGGACTTTTGGACTGGTTGTTGCAATCTAAGTTGTCTTCCCCACCAGTAAATGTCAATAACTTGGTCTTGTGCTTCAAGTAGTATTAATAATTAACCACAAGTAAAATATTTATATCTGTCTATTCATGTTGTCAACTCAAAGGAAATTGATTCAGCTCTTAGAGACAATCAGTCACTGTCATAAAACAAGAGACTACCACAATCGAAATAATGAGTACTTTTATCAAACCTAATAATCCCTGTCTCATTATTATGTTTAATAGACTATGCAAACACTGTAGACTACTGGAATAGACACAGTATACATGAAAGAATCAGTGACATAAAAGGGGTTTACATGAGACCTTGAAGTAGAGTCTTTGATAATATCCAGTTAATAAGCTCAGCTGTTGTGATGCACTCAGGGAATGTCCCTCAGATTAGCAGTATAGATTATACACAGCAGACAGGTGTGTAACAGAAGGCTCTGGTAACATTCAAGCCATTCAAATTTGATTTGCTTCAATATTGAGCAATGCATATGTGACAGCATTGAAATGTGTAGCCTATGGAATAAGTGGTGATGTATGGATGAAAGGCTTCTGTTGTCAAGGCAACCAATAGCTAGAGGCTAACACAGCTAATCCACAGCAAACAATGGTTAATTCGGCAAGCCCCAAACACTCTACTGTAAGTCAGGCTAATTATTTTACGTTAGCAGTTAGGATGGTTACCACAGGACATAAAAAGTCGGACCGTGCAAAAACTTTGGCCATAAAAAAAAAATCCTTCAGGTCATAAGCTAAGCTGCCCTTCACAAGATGGCTGAAAAACAGACAAGAATGAGTGGCAATGTGTATAACTTGGTGTAGTCAGGCTGGAAGAACCCACAGGATGCACAAAGGTAGATATGGAGATGAAATCGGAGAAAAACACACAAGACACGGCTTAATGAAGAAAATGGCGACTGCAACATTAAAAACACCCAATTTGAATGGTTGTCATAAAGCTTAGCTGAAGATTTCTCATTTTATTAAAAAAAATCAGCTTCCGACTGGTAATTCTCCTCACCCTCACCCAGACTCTGCCTCTGTCTCCTTGAACCCCAGTCGGCCTCGGCAGATGGCCGCTCACACTGAGCCTGGTTCTGCTGGAGGTTTCTTCCTGTTAAAAGGGAGTTTTTCCTCTCCACTGTCGCTACAAGCATGCTTAGTGTGAGGGATTGTATTTGAGTCAATGAGTCAATGCAATCAACTGGTTAGAAAACTTTGAATCAATTTGACTGTATTATCTGGTTGAACTGTAAAGTGCCTTGAGATGACATGTGTTGTGAATTTGGTGCTATATAAATAAACTGAATTGAATTGAATTGAACCCAGGCAAGTTACTCTCAACACTTAATTACTGTAGAAAGATTCTTAACTTGATGCTGTCTCACAGGGTGATACAGGTTCCACTCAACTTTAAATCATCATGCTTGGATACAGCACACTAGGAATAGCCAGCTCCTTTAGCACTGACCTTTTGTGGCTCTTTTTTTATTAAAGTCAATAACTACCAACTGGACAAGCAACGCATCAGATCTCTTCCCCCAATTGTGAATTTTATAATCTGGAATTTGTAGTTTGCATGTTTTTTTTATTTGTTTGTCATATGTGTGTGTATGTGTGTAGAGGGTGTGTTCATAATGATCTTTTATGATGTCACAGATGGCTCCATTTAACTAACTAATATTTTAAACATAATTTAAAAGGATGGTTGTTTTTTAAGGTAACCTATACAAAGAAAATCCAAAACTTGTCATCTTTAAAAACATCATAGTTCAACTTATCTTACCAAAACAGAGAAAGTTCACTTTTAACTTTTAATTTACAAATATATGTCTTTTTGCAGCTGGTCACTGTGACTCTCCAGATCCTATAGTCAATGGTCACATTAGCGGAGATGGATCAAGTTACCGTGACACTGTTGTGTACCAGTGCATGTTAGGATATAGACTAATCGGCACATCTGTCAGAATCTGCCAGCAAGACCATCGGTGGTCCGGAACAACACCTGTCTGTGTCGGTAAGTAAACACAGCATTTCCTTAGCTTCTCTGAAATGTTCTACTTTGTTTTACAATTACAAAAAAGTTCTGGAGTAATTTTGTTCTCTGAGTCACACACCAAATACCTCTTGCATTCTGAGGGTTTCTCCAATTAAACTAAATTAATGATCCAAAAAAGCTCAAGCACTTGTATTTAAATTTGGCCACATTTTTTTTTCCAATATCCTTTTCATTAAAAGAACTGGAAAACAGTAAATACAGTTACCGTACACAATTCTGCTGCTGTAAGTCACAAATTAAGATTTACAAGTGACACCTTTGTTTTCCCTTAGCCAAAAACAGCACTGGTAATGGAACAACAATAATTGTGACTTGTTGGTAATTTACAGGGCAAAGGGTGCTGCCTGGTTAGTCAGTCTGCAACACCCGGAAATTACAGACCTACTGCCATGTTGTCATCGAAGGATGCATGCTGTGTAGACCTTTGAAGGATGCAGCCATGGATATATTTTATATATTTTATTTTGCATTTTTTTTAGTTAGTTGTGTTGGACAGTCTATGCTAGTTTTTCGACTTATCAACGCTAGTATTTTTCTTACCATTACAGACAGCTATACATTTTCAGCTGACCAAAGGTTTTTTTTATTATTCACCCTCTTCCTCTCCCCCCTTTGGCTATCTATCTCTGTGTGTCTCTGCGGTGCTCTGACTGCCAGGGGGCGAGGAAGTGTCTGTCCTGGTCTAGGAGTTTCAATAATGCAGTTGTTTGAAATGAATAAAAGAAAAAAAAATTAAGAGAGACCCCACACCGAGCCTTTGGTTTCACCCCTGAGTGATGGCCCCGAACAGGTCTTCAGGAGCACCCAGCACAATGGGAAATATCTCTATGGCCAGTATGCCCCTGAAACGCTGTTGTTGAGACTATGTTTTGAAATTTCAGCTTCAGGGCTAGTTAAAGGGCAATCTTAGAGGGCAGCATGGCCTATGTACTTTGGGTTGGCGTAAACTGACAAAGCAGACAGTGCCCTCTCTTGTTTACCCATGCGAACTACCTATAGGTCATAGATCATATTCGCTCCACTACTATTGTGAAATTTGTAGCAAATGTAAGTAAAGGTGTGACTTGCAAAGCTGAATTTTTTACTCACAGGCAGCAGCGGATTTGTCTAGTTGTTTTCACTAATTTGCATTTTTTTTAAGGAAAAAAATTATTCAAATATAAGAAAAGATTTTAACGCAGGCGTTTGAATTTGATTTGCAAAATTTGTTTTAGATCAAATAGAGCGAAGCTGAAAGTGTATCATCTTCTAATTGGCTCAAATGGACTATTTGTTGTTTTACTCATTAGTTCTAAAAGCTGTATTTTTAATTGAAAAAAATCTACAATATCATAACAAAAAAGCTAAATTGCTTAAATAGTTTTGCAACAATAGGTTTGGATCGATCGAAGCAAAACCAAGAATGTAAGATGTTTTTTATTTGTGACTCATAGAACACAATGTATTTCTGGCTTTGAAATCTGAAGAAGTTTACCTTCTTCCGTAATTGAGAACGATGAAAAATATAATCTACTGTTAGAAACTACTATAATCCATCTCTATGCGGCTTCAACGTTACAGTTATAATACACAATTTAATCTCATTCAAGTTAACCTCAATGGAACTTAACTAAGGAACAGAAAGAGCTAAAAAAGATAATTACTTAAATTATTTATTTTATTAAACAAATTAAATAAAATGCAAAACGTGAAGCTGGATATAAAAGGGCTCAACCTAAATATGTTTTTTTTTTCTCTTATATGTCCAATTGTTCAGCTATCACTTGTGGACATCCAGGAAACCCTACCAATGGACAAACCAATGGCAGCGAGTTCAACCTCAATGACGTCGTCAACTTCACCTGCAATAAAGGTTACATCCTCAGTGGGAATGCTCGCGCTCAGTGCCGAATCAACGGACAGTGGAGCAACCCCTTACCTGCCTGCAAAGGTCACTTTCTCATCCTTCAAACAACATTACTAAATTGTTTCCATCCCAAAATATTATTTCCTTTGAAAAGCTTCACAAATTAAGAAGAGAGAATCATACGATGGTTTATTTGTCTTATTTTTTTTATCTTTACTTAAAAAATTAAGGCCGGCCTTTTTGGTTTGTTTTCCTTTTTTGTGTTTGGTTGTAGCATTTGGAAATCCACTTTTTTAAAACACTTTTCTATATAAATAAAATGTATCTACTTTAGCATTCAGTAATATTTTCTAGAAATTATAATTCAACAAATTTGAAGAGAAGCTTAAATTTTACACTTCTTTACTCTCTTTACAATAAGATAAAGGGCTTGATTCTGAAAAGAACACAAGTGTTTAGTGTTTAGTGTTTTTTGTGTCTTTTTTGAGATGCTGATATCATTTACCAGCAGGGCTTGGTACCTGACCTACACTTTCAAATGTAGCAATACCTTTTAGCAGGCTGGGCTTCACTGCTGACACAAAGCAATGATGTAGTTAACATTCAAAGGGGAACCCAGACCAGATATTTAGGGCAAATACTGTGCGATACATGGATATTGGTTTTAGTTTGCTGACAAAAAAATAAATAAATAAAGAATCCAATTGTTGCTATATAATATATGTATTAATATTTAAAATATTTGTATTTTTTTATTGGATTTTGTGAATAATCATCAACTTTTAGCAAAAAATAAACAACTTCAAATTTAGATTCATTTAATTGCTTATGTAATAGTATGTCTTGTACTATCACATAAAAGTAATAGTACAAAAAAGTAAACTCAAGCCTTTAAAACACTTGACAACACAAAGTCTCTTATATACACGGACTTCCTATCTAAAGGATTTTTTTCTGGCTTTCCATGTTTTCATCCTCCCTGATTTTTTTCGCTCTTATTCCCTATCTGCCTCCTTCCCCCTTCCCTTTTCTCACAGCAGCAGCTGTCAATTATATGCCCGAAACTTTCTTGCTTCCCATAGGGCTCCAAACACACATACACACAATTACTCACACTCAGCCATCTCACCCATGGGCTTGGATTTCAGTGAATGTCAGTCCTCCCCTGTGACATGTGGAAAATCACACTCTACTCTACTATTGGACTGGCATATACCCAGAGAAGAGCAAAAGTTTAGAACAAAGAGCTCAAAAAAACTGAGTAAGGCATGATGAGAGAGAAGGTTTACAAGAGTAGTAAGGACAATCAGAATTTGTTGCAATTAGATTTTTTTAGTCTGTCGATTTTATAATTCAGCAAAAAAAAAAGATGAATACCACATAATCAGTTCACACAGAGAACAGACCACAGTTGAAAACAGACATAACAAAGAGTGCATCGACTATCTCAAATAGTTGCAGCGATGCGTCAAAGTGTCTGCAGTTTTGGGAGGGGAAACAGCAGGCAGTAAATCCTTCAAGTGAATTGGGGAGGTACCGTTTGACTGGAATAAAAAGAGTTTTGCCTTTAAATTTCACAAACAGACTTTTCTTTTAACACTACAGGTTTGTTTTCTGTGTGATGCTTTATCATTTCACTCTCTTTGTGACATAGAGGTTTGATGGTAAAGCAATAAAGCACATAAATCCCCAAAAGAGAGCCTCTTTTGGTGTTAGTCGCATAAGAAGACTACCTTAATCCTGGACATTTCAGTTGGGAACTGAGTATAAAAAGTTATAATATTGTGTGCATATTTTACTGAGTTCATTGCATATGCATGTGAAGTGATAAGTATTAAATGCTTAAATTTAATTCCAATATTAAAATGATAGATATATATTTTGGAAGTCTATAAAAAAAAAAACTTTTTTTTTTAACTGTTTGTTACTTTGCATATAGGTAAATCCCATCAGCTGGATTTCAGTTCATTACATTTTAGGAATATATTAAATGGTTAACTTTGGAAGCCTAAAAAAGATTAAACGAAGAAAAAAATATGACTTTTATAAAGAACTAACTTATTTTATATATATGTATAATCACTTCTAAATGATAACAAAGCTTTAAGGCCCCAGCTGCTTGTTCCTCCAACTGACTGTAAAATAAATGATAATATAATATAACTGGACTTTCCCCTTGCATTTAACCCATCCCCTTGGGGAGCAGTAGGCTGCCATCATGCAGCGCCCAGGGAACAGTGTGGGGTTAAGGGTCTTTGCTCAGAGACCCAGAGTCACAGTCTGTGGGAGTGTTGCTCGAAACTCAAAACCTCAGGATTCCAAGCTCTATGCCGTAACCATTAGGCCGCCACTCCCACACCAAATTACAACACTGGCTTAAGATGTCTTGCCGGTGAAACACGCATTTTTAAATATTTTGGACTCCTCTATTAAAGCATATAGAAGGCAGTTGCAGATAGCCTCACAAAGACTGAGCTTGATTTATAAAGTGTAAGAAATAAGCAAAAGACCATACCTTCTTGATGGACATGAAGTAAAAATATGAACTTTGGAAATATTAATAATTCAAATAAAGCAAAGGTAAGAGTCATTGTACCATTTCAAAATAAAAGTAGTGGGGCTGCAGCCTAATTCAGGACTTTGGAAATGTAGGTAAAATATCAATCTTATGTAACGTATTTCTTTACAAAAATTATTTATAAAAAAAAAAGGTTTTAAAACAATTGCCAAGATTATTTTGCGTACAGTTTATTGATTCATTTCTAATTGATAATGATCACAAAAGGCAATAATTCAAAGTAGTGGTTTTCTTATCTTTGTGTGAAATCCTATGGAGATTGAATTACTATATTGCTATAAGGTGTTGATATTTCTAGGGCTTAAATTATATGAACGCCATCGAGGAAAGGTTTCCACATGAGGTACAGCTGGGAGTGCGATCAATTTTGAGCCACAGGTGTTTGGAAGTAAATTGGCATCAGGATCAGGCATGTAGGGCAGAAAAGCTTGCTAAAATCAAAAGAAGAGAGGTGGTAATAAAAGGGTTAGAGGTGAAATACCAGACCATAAGATTCCTGGTTTGATGTCTCATGCTGTCATATTATCTGTTAGTTGCTCTTTTCCTCTTCTGTTCCATGTTGAGTTCCCATTCTGTTTTCTGTCATTTCTACCAATCTTACCTACATTTAAAAAGTTGGATTTTTCCAAACTTTTTACCATAATTATACTAATAATATGCATCCAAAACGTATGTAATTGTCTACTTCATGATAGTATCCTCTGAAAGTTACAATTATTACATGTAGTTTATTTACTGTAGCTTACATTGAATTCAATATTTTCCCTTTTATCCCATTTGTAATATCAGAAAAGGAAATGTAAGTACAGGATGTATGCTTTGGAAATCTCCTAAGACTTTCTGTCCTGTATGTTATTCATGTGTTTGTTAAGTAATTGCGGTGCACAATAAAAACACAGTCTACCAGAATGCTTTTGTATCTTGTACAGTGGTGAACTGTTCGGACCCTGGACATGTGGAGAATGGTGTTCACCAATCCGGTCTGCGTTACCCAGAAATCTTCAGCTATGGTGTAACTGTGGTCATTCACTGCAAGAGAGGCTTTTACCTACTTGGCTCTGCTGTCCTCACATGTCAGCACAATGGGCTGTGGGACCGCCCAACACCTCGCTGCTTAGGTAGGTATGGCCGATGTGGTATACTTTGATTTACATTATAGTCATAATAAAGAAAAATATATAAATATACTAAGTATCAGATGTGTAAA
>NW_015150458.1:2329644-2357565 GCF_000732505.1 Cyprinodon variegatus | reverse complement strand
GATTTAATGAAAACAGAAAAAAAACACATTACATTAGTAGTTATAATCTATAATGATATTTTTGTCTTTTGAAATCTAGGATGATTTTTTAAGGAATCTTTAAAGCAATGGCAATGTTAATTTTAGATTATTGCAAGTTAAAAAGTATGTAAAGCAATTATCTCAGTATAATAAATAATTGCATTTACACATGAGCTATGAGCTCAGCTTATCAGAGAGCATTATATCCAAATGTTTAATCCAAGGTGCCGCTTTTTTTTTGTCAGTTTTCATGCCTTTTCTAGTTTACATCAGGAAATTTGCAAAGCCCTCCAGTCCTGAGATGATTAGCAACTCTCTTGAATGATTTCATCTTTAGAATGATTTTGCACATGTTTAAGGGATTTCTGTCTCCGAAAGAATATGAAACAGTCAGTTCTTTTTTATCTGCTACAAAAGATTGTTGTATCTGCCCATGACTTTTAAACTATAAGTGTCAGTGTGTTAAATCCACTCTTCAGGAGGACGGCTACATCTTTGAAATTAGATGACATGTAGTGTGTGGTGGCTGCAGCACTTGTATTCACATTTCAAAGCCTCAATGTAATATGACATATCTATATGTTTCTATACTGTAAGAGTTCTGAGAATTCTTTTTGTTTTATTATTTCCTGCTGATTGTACTACTGTAGGGCTAGTCGATATACATGTACGCAGGCATACTGATCCCTAAAACAAAAAACTGACTAAAAGTCCAAATATGCCCAACAAAAGAAGAATAAAGTGCACATATACCCTATAGTATTCCATATAACCCATGTAGAGTTAGTCTCTTCTTAGGCATGCCACAGAAATAATGAGGAAGATTCAGACATAACGTAGCTCGATCTGAGGATGAGGGTCCCATGCAAAAAGAATAACAGAGACCTAAGTAAGGGCTGAGATTGCTGACAGGAAGCTGCAATGAATTCCTTCATCCTCAATAGGTCAAGACCACTAAGTAAAGTTCTTACTTCTTAAATAAGATTAATTCCTTTGTTTGAACTCCATGGCTTACAATAGATTATTTAGCCATGAATCATAGAGATTTAAATCCACTGCAATACTTCTAGCCATAAATTATGTTTGTTTTGCTGGATCTGTCAGTCTTCATGAACAAAAACACATTTTACATTAAGGCGGAAACAAAAGGAAACATAGAGGAACCTGTTTATGAGAAATATCCATGTGTTTATGTGTAGTCTGAAACTGAAAGGGTCTGACTTTAACTCATTTTAATTCAAACTCTAAAGTTGAGCAAAGCCTTCTCCCAGATGTAGAAAGCCAGGAACCACAAAAAAAAAAAAGAAAAAAAAAAAGTTTATTAAAACAGCTTATAAAATTCTGAGTTTAGGTAAACTGATTATTTGAATTGGTGGTAAAGGTGGAGCCTCATCAAACCTATCAAGGTTAATTGAAAGCGGTTCAGTTGAAACCAGTCATGAATAATAGCCCTTTGGTCCTTAAAGGTAGAGTACCAAGAGGTCTTTCTTTTCTTTTTTAGTTTACTTGCACATTTATTGTATCTAAAAGACCTTCATTTAGGTGATAAATCCGATAAAGCATCAAAAGGCACAGCCCATTTACTCTTTATAGAAACACTTCAGCCATATGCATTTTTGCTTTTTGAAATTCATTGTGTTCAGTGGAAGCAATGAGGATATTGTTTGTCAGGAACTAAGATTTATATCCACATAAAGGTTGAAATAACACATAAGCACAGTCATGAAAAAACTGGAAACTATAATCATCCCCATGAAAAAGTTCAGAGAAAAAAATATGTACGTTTGTTTTTTTCATGGATTTCTTTGAAAGAAATGTCTTAAATGTGGTTTCACTGCAAGGAAGAGTCCTTTTTATATTACTAAAAAGCAAAACATCGAGTGAAATGGTTTTAAGAGCCACTAAGAAACAAGGAGTGGATGAGATACTGAAAGAAAAGACGAGATTTAAAGTGAGAAAGGGAAGCAATCATGAAGAAATGCGCAATATGGAAGAAAACAAGTGAACTGTTTGTATGAGTATGTATGTGAGCATGTTTCTCTTAAGGCAATAGATGTTCTTGTTAGGAAGCTCCCATTGCTGATAGAAGCATGGAGATTAAACCAGAGAGGAATTGAGGGAGGCTGATTCAAAGATGAAGGGAGAAGCATGAAGAGGTTAACAGAAGTGCAGGAGTAGAATGCAGCAACTGCTGGCAGAGATGAGGAATCAGGCAGAAATGGAAGAAGTGGGTGATAGTTATGTGCCTTTGCGTCACATTCCAAGAAACATTCAGAAATTGCAGAAACATAGGTGATCTCTGGGGGCAGAGGAAAAATGAGATTAAACAAATGCAAAAAAAAAAATCACTTCTTTGTGTCTGAAGCCATCGAAAATGTGGGTTTTCTATACTCAAAGATTTCTCTATTTTTGGCAAATATTTGATCATTTGACATTGAAACAAATCCTATTAACTTCCACTTTCACAAAAAAATGCATTTCATTTTATATAAAGAGGCTGTTTTTATTCTTTACTTTGTATATTTTCTAAACTCTGAATCTGAATCCATGCCAGTGATTTTGTAGATAATGGAAGGTTAATTATCTTAATGCTGGAACATTTCATATGGTTACATCAAACAGAGTGAATAAGCACAAACATACTTGTTGAGACTGATACGAGTTACCTCATTACCATATTCTTTTTGACGGAGTTTAGGTGAATTTCACTTTTAACTCGTGTCATCTCCTCTTTTCTTATAGTTAATTGCATCCTTTCACACATAAACACATATTGTCAACAAACACCTTTTGTGATGCTTCCCTTTTTCGTCCTTTCTGCCTCTCTCATTTAGAGAGAGCAGTACCCCAGCTGAAACACTTAATGTAATTATATATCTGGAATCTTAAATTTAATTTATTCACAAACTCCTGTCTGTCCTTCTTTTCGTCCAATCTCTCATCATCTCCATAGCTATTTCCTGTGGTGATCCGGGCGTACCACCTAATGCAGTAGTCTCTGGGACCCACAGTTGGACGTATGGCTCTGTGCTGCAGTACTCCTGTCTGCCTGGTGGGGTTCTAGTCGGCAATTCTACACGTTATTGCAAGGAGGATGGCACTTGGAGCGGAGCACCACCCTACTGCACAGGTAGTTAAATTAACTTGTTTAATTAAATCGGTTCTTGTTTTTGTAGTATGATTAGCATGAATCAAGTCTTAAAGTATGCGCCTTTGCATAACCTAACAGAAATTGTTTACTTAAACTAGATGCATCAACTTACATTGTAAACATGGAAATGTAACTAATTCTTTTTAAAGTAATCTAGACAGCAATGTAGTTTCTGCTTATCCTAGAAAGCCTGTTTACTTATATGCTACTGATAAAGCACCCTCAATACAGATGTGTAAAATTGATAGAATAAGTTACATCATTGACTGCAGACAGGACAAGTGTCTGTTATTCTTTTAAACTTAATGTATGGAATAAATGCGGAAGTGGTATTTGTCAACTGCAATCAAATGCAAAATAGAATTTATTTGTAAGGTTTTGGACATAACTGTTGCTAAGGAGAGCTGATTTCAATGACAAAAATAGTCCAAAGCAGCAATATTGAAGCAGTCCGACCACGTTTCTTTAATTTTTTAAAGAAGGATTTGCCTTTTTGTGTTAAAACAGAAAAGGGTTGAATAGAGGGAAAATATTAACAAAATCATTTGTAAATGGCTTTCACTGGATTTTGGAGGAGAAATATTCATCAAACTGCCATGAATATTTGCTTCTGCAAAGAGAGACGGACACAGTAAGGAGAGGGTTATGGTATCCAACCAAGCATTAAAATAACCTTTTTTCCACTATTATGTTTGTTTGTGGTTATCTAACTCAGTTGTGTGGTAGTAATTTCTACTTTCACTGAAGCGAGACTTTACTTAGAACGAAGTGCTTTGAAACTGCTGTGGAGTAATTTTTCGATTGAACTAACTTACTTTATTGAAAGCTATAATAAATAATGAGTAATTAGATTACCTTAAGTTCTACACTAATTGCAGCCCATTATAGTTGAGCATTAATCTTTCCTCTGTTAATGTTCCTACAGATTAATAGCAGGTAGCTCTAACTCTTACTGCATGAGTGTGTCCCAGGAACAGATAAAGAATTTTTCTCAGTTTGGGCCATAAATAAAACACCTGAGGAGATCATAATTTAATATCAGTTAATCAGTGTAATAACTGAATAACTGCAGCAAGCTGTTTATATCCTTGATTATAATTACTGATCTCTTGCTTATCAAAAACAAACCATCCCATGACCACATTGCCCCTTTTTTAAACAAATTTCCACCTAACTGTGAAAAAATAGATCCATAGAGGAAACAGGATTCAATACCTTCTTTAACCAGCAGTATTCCCATCATTTTGAGTAGCATGTGGAATATCTATCTGAAGAAAGGGTTTTATAGTATAAGGACAATTTAAGAGAATCAGTTTTGTACATTTTGCTGTCATTATCGACCCATAATGAGTTTTTTTATTGAAAAATCTAGCCCAGAATGTACATGTAGAATACAGGCAGAAATAAAAAACACTAATAAAGGAAAGTTGTATCCATAATGGACATCCTTAAAAATGTACTGTCACCCTCAGAAGAAACCCTGTTTAAGCTTGATTTATATTTTATATGTCTGCATGGTCTACATGGCCGTATTACTTCATTTTAGCTACCTCTCCCTTGCATCCATACAGACAGAATTTTCTCACAGCACTCCTAGGAAAAGTTGTAACTACGCAGACAGCTCTGTGTGGAAAAACATGGTGGAAGAGCGACAATTTTGGTGAGGGTTTACAAATAGAAACTTCTAGACATCTTATGATTTAGGCCAGAAAAATCACTGTCAACAAATTGTCAGCAAATTGGCTCTTGGGTCACACAAAGAGGCTTTGAAAGAGTTGGAAATGGCTCTATTTCTTATTTCCTCATATAGTGTGGTGTTGTACTGTAAGCTTGGGATTTGTGCTGTCCGGCCTGTTGAGCCGGCCAGCCTTTTAGGCGCAAGTAGGAAAGCAACATTGCTTATAAAAGATGCAGACTTTGCATCTACATCTCAGTTTCTGCACCTAATGTGTGCGCGTTAAGCACAAATCAAGGTTAGCTTGAGATGTTTTGAGAGAAACTAACTACATAGAGATGTATCATGTACTATTTACATAATGTGCACCTTGTATTTCTGTCTGAGGAGGTCTTTGTGTGTATAGGTGTCTGTGACACTGTTAAAATGAGATGGAATGTGGGTGTCCAATAACATGTGGATGATTATCCTCACAGAATAGTAATTTTAATGGCTTAATGTGTCCTCCCCCCAATCTGAATTGAACAAGTTCATAATTACTATTAGTAATCTCCAGAATTTATTACTAGAATCCTAATAGATGGTGAACATGTTCTGTTTTTGAAACTATTAAACACTCAGACACTGTTTGTTGTTCCAATTGTTGTTCACTTAGTGACATTGTTGTTGTGTCATATAAAATTTCCCCCATATCAGATAAAAGGGTTTTGATCAGATTTCCTCTGGTAAGAAAAGGCAGCAGTTTTATCTGAGTCTTCTGTTTCTCCAGTTAAATGCCCACATTACTATTCTTGACTGTGTGCTGTTTGGCTAATTCATTGCAATAGGGAATAAGTCATTGGAGCAATTCTTGTTCACTACAGTTTTTAAGTAATGGAGCAGGCGAACACAAATCCCACAGTACCAAAAACCTATCATTTTAAAACTCTGCAGCTGCTGTCTCAATAGCTGAAGTGCAGTAAGCTTCCTCTTCCAGCCTCAAAACAGCACTCAGCAGGGCAAATTCCAACCTGCAGCTAAAGACCTCCATGAGATGCAAGAGTCTGCATTTGGAGCTGCACCCTGTTAAACTCACAAATCCTGCTGAGTTTGAGCAGTTACAATTGTGACATGCTCAATGGATTAAGAGTCAGAGGAATTTAGTATGGCCTGAAACCAAAAAATATAGTTCCTCAAAGTTAGCAGGTCTGTGTATATGCATGTATTAGTGTAACATGAAGTAGCAGTAGAGTCGACAAACACTGTTTATGAAAGACTATGTGAACATTTTTGATATACATATCAACTCTGGACCTCGGCAGAGTTTAGTGCTTTCTGTCCTAACACCAGGACAGCAACCATCATGTTATTAAGAGCTTATCCAGGCAATGCACAGATGCATACAAGCATAAGGGGGCTTTATAAACTACTAAATACTGTACCATTTGCTGCATTGACATTTCAACAATTTTTTTTTTTCTCTGAGAATTTGTTGTTTTGCTCCTAACACCACATTGTCCATTCCAAATCAGCTTGGATATCAATTTATTATTGTAACGTTGAGATGCTATATTTTTCAATGTCTGCCTTTTTTGGTGTAGTATATAATGTTTTTTTGTCAAAATCATTTTCTCTTCCTGTCAAGCTATGAAATATGTCACAAATGAGTCACAAACAATATACATCATGTTAATGCATATCTGTCTTCACATCAAATATATTGAGTAGATTTAAAATTCCTTTGAAAACTGATACAGTTCAGTGTGTGTTTTTCTTTTTTCTTTTTTTTTTTAAATCTTTTATGCTATGATGATTACTGAAAGGTTGTCCGCATGTTTTCACTTTGGCATGATTGTTGTTGCACTTTCTACAGCAAATGACCACTTCTTTTTTCACTATAGGGGCTAGTCCTGGAATATGTGGCGACCCTGGGATCCCTCCACATGGCACCCGATTGGGAGGAGATGAATTTAAGACCAAGAGCCTCCTGCGTTTTAGCTGCGAGGCTGGGTATAATCTGATTGGCTCAGCTGAGAGGACTTGTCTTCATAATGGCAGCTGGAGTGGTACACAGCCTGTGTGTCAAGGTGAGAAGTGTGGCACTGACCATTTATTTGAATCTCTAACAATTTGTTTATGTGCTGATCAGGAAGAAGATCTTTACAGTATGTTCCTGTCACAATACAAAGGGTTTTTTTATCTTGGAAAATCAAAGAAGAGATTCTTCATTGAAACTTATCAAATGCTTATGTGCCTTTGTAAACAGTAATCTATTTATACAGATGCTATTTTAACCTCTCTTATTGTAAAAAGCTGTTGCCTGATTTATACAGGCTCTCTGATGAGACAGCATTGCATATGGAGAACTGTTTGTCTAGGTGAAACATTTTGATATCAAACTATTTCTGGCTCATTACCTCTGGGTTTGAACCCAGTTTCCTTAAAATATTACAGCAGGAATGAAATATGCAATAAAATGACTGTTTTCACATTTTGAGAAAACCTATAATGCATTTTTGGATATGGAGTTTTCACCATGCAATGTGAAAATATAAATCAGCTGAGGCCCTGGAGCTAAAGAGCATAGGGGTTTTCTCAGCAAATAAAGCAGCATTAACTACAGAGGTGAAAGTAAAAAAAAAAAACGGATCCTATATCAAACAAAAAGTCTTCACACTGCGCTCTATACATTTTCCGTAATGTGGTGGAGAAGCTTGCTCATTGTTCATTCTTGCACGCTGTAACAGAGTGTTTATGGAATGAAGCCATGTAGACATGACTTATGAATGTGTTGAAATCTGAGCTTCTCCAGTTTTCTCACAGGTTCAGGCTCATATTCGCACTGCAAGAAAAAAAAATCACTAAATTAGAAAACTCTTCAGAAAATAATTGACTTTAGTAATTAAATTCAGGGAGGGAATTTCTATAGATCCATTACACACAGATATAGTATGAATATATTATGTATATAATATATTATATAACTTCTATTAATATAAGTTTAAAGTCAGCTAATTTAGGTAAATATGTAGAGCTGAATAATGTAAAGGAATTTATTGTTATGAACGGGCTATTCATTGGTTAATTAAGTCAGAACATTAATTGATCAGCAAATAAGTATTTTGTTGCAGCCTTTCTCATACAATTAGTATATAGCATATGACATATAACATGTCTCGGGAGTGATGGCCTAGTTGTCAAGAGCACTGCTTTTGTTCGATGAGAGGGTTGCAAGTACCCGGTTCGATCCCCATAGCCTCCACACAGGGTTTCTGAGCAAGACCCTCAACCCCACACTGCTCTCTGGGTGCCACACAATGGCAGCCCACTGCTACCCAAGGGGATGGGTCAAAATGCAGAGAGTGCATTTACCCCATTGTGGGATAATGAAGGGATTTACATTTTTTTTTTCAATTCCATGTGTGTGTTTAAACACCACTAACACAACTGATTGGCGGGTAGTTAAACATACAACGAATGGAAAAAGCTTGTGCTATTTGACTATCAGCACTCCAACCAGTCATCAAGATAAAGTTTGAATCGATAGGCTCAGCTCTGGCTTTCTGTCAAGATTTCAGCACCAAACCAAGCAAAACGCAATGACATAAACTACCTTTGAACAGTTTTATAGAGGGGGTCTATTTTTGGGGGAGACATATTCTGTTTTGGTTTCGCTAAGCTCAGCAATAAAAACATTTTTCTCAATCCACAGAGAAATTAATCATGCGATCGCTATGCTCTTGGTTATATAAAGGAAGAGGCTCTTTAATGTTTTCCGTATCAAAAAACAGAAATTTCAACCAAAAAATTCAACATCACCAAACCTTATACAAAAAAGAAAACCAAAAAAATATATCTGGTGTAATGTGATTTAATGATTCTTAGCAATAATTTATGTAAATGGAATAAAAAGAAAAATGTAGATGTCAAAGCCTTTAAATAAATTTCTCTAATAATTAATAATTATATATAAACTTTTAATAAAGTTTATTCTTCATAGCCAAAACCTTTAAAGACACTATATGGACCAGTGAAAATGTAGAGAAGTTGAGAGATGGTTGCTTTACAGCTGCAGTCACTGGAACCTCACACTGTTCTCCCAATTTCAGCTGAATAAAACACACAACCTACAGTCTATTTGCTAGTTAGACTAAAGTTTTTTTTTTTAAGGGATGAGTCCTTCAGTATCAGTCTCCAGTTTACTAAAGGACGGTCAAATGTAATTAGTGGAGTAAATGTAAAAGTGTACTGATGTAAATGTGTAAAAAGAACAGTTTACTATGATATAAAGGTAATTTTTATGCTTGCCATCATGATGTCTGACTTTTAATATTTTAGTAATGTTCACCTGTTGATTAATTACACTTCAAAATGTCTTGTCAAACCTGAAATGATTGCTGTTTTAAAAAAAATCCAAGCTTTAATGGAAAAATGTAATGTAATTTTTCTTCATGTCAGAAATCAATACATTTGGGTTGTATTTACTTATGGCGAGGACAATATTATAAGGTACCAGTGGGTTTATTAGGAGTCATATTACATAAACTCAAGTAAATGGTTTACACAAACTAAAACTCTAACAAAGAAATGTAGCCTGTTAGTCTTAACATCGTAAAACACACACATGCCTTGAGGATGCCTGTCTGCCTTTGCCCGTGCCTATTTGTGCAAGGTAATTATTTACGTCTATCTATATTTATTTTTCATTAGGCTAATAGTAGTTAAAAGTTGGTTCAGGAAGGGGGGGACTTTCATCACTTGGACATGAGAAAACACAAATCCATACTCACAAACACATACCCATCCAGAGTCTGCTGCTACAGCACACATCCTAACACCCTAACTGAAAACAGCACAAATTTACTGTTGGACCAAGCTTTAAAAGGGTCCTAACAAATGAGTCCAATCAATAGGTGGCTGATTGTTAAGGGCTGTCGGCTGTCATGAACTTATTAGTGAAATGCGCTGTGGGAGGTTGCTAATTCGTCCTAGCTCAGTTAATGTGCTTTGCCAGCAAACTAAAGTTCAATGAATCAGTAGTTTAGACCTTTCCTGTCTGCTTAAAGTGCCCTTCTTGACAGTTTTGTAATGCAATCCGTAGACCAGTTGTTATCAAAAATTAAAAGGCCTCTGTCGTATTCCTCACTTTCCTCAAGTTTTAAATAATAAACTCACTCTACAACCCAGCAGTCAGAGCGATCCTGTTTCATTTTTCTTTTCATTTGATTTGTGTGCAAATGTTAAGTATAATGCTCATAAATTTTTTCCTAAACCAACAATTTGATTTTTCTACCAGAAGGAAGAACCAGGCAACATTTGCCTGTATATTTTTAATGTTTTAAGCAGCAGCCCTTGATAGATGTTGATTTATTCTGAACTTCCAGTTAGTCTTAAGTGCACAAATGTAACCCTTGTATCTGTCACTCACTGTTGGGAATTAGGTCAATGACCTTTATTCATCAATCAGCCTTTTCATAAAGGATACAGTTTAGGGTATTTCCAGCTGTCTGCAGTGATAATCTCATTATTGCAGCCCAGAGCTGATCAGCACTGATTGACAGGAAGACACTTATAGCTCGCTTTGCAGTGAATTCCTCCGTTAATCAACGCTGACGGGTATGTTTTTTTTTTTTTTTTTTTCCTAAATCCTTAGCTGTATCCTGTGGTAACCCTGGCACCCCTGCCTATGGAAGAATTGTGTTCAGTGACGGCATCACCTTTGGCAGCTCAGTGGCTTACGCATGTTGGGAAGGGTTCAAAACGTCGGGCCTGACCACAAGACACTGCACAACAAATGGGACGTGGACGGGTCAGCCCCCAGATTGCACTGGTAGGAATGCTTTGACACGATTAGTTAGTATTTTTAACATGAAGTGTTGCAGGGCTTCAATAATCTTAAGAAGAGTAAGCTTACCTTAATAAGTAAGTCAGAATATTTGTGATTGATTAAGGCTAACAGATTCGATTGATATCCGGTGATGTTACAGGATGCTTTTTGCAGAAAAGGACAAGTATGTTAGGTAAAAACTTCTGGTTGGTTAACATGGCCAAGGGACAAACATATAGGAATAGAAAGAATAAAATGTAAAGAGTTGGAGGGGGAAAATGCAGGAGTTTGCACCAGAGTGCTTAAAGAGGCTTCTCTGTGAAAAAGCCACTACAAGCTTTTCCAATTTTTAGGTCTTTAAATAATGTTGTTCCCTTTGTAAGGGAAATTGATTAAGTCAACATGACCAAAAAAACTCTGATATTCACATACTGTAGATGAACCTTTCTTTTTTAACATTTTTTTTCTTTCTTTTTCTTTTCTTTAGTGATCAGTTGCGGAGACCCTGGACCTATAGCTAATGGCATCTATTTAGGAAGAGAATTTACCTTCAACCGCACAGTGGCCTACCGCTGTAACCCCGGCCACGTAATGGAACCAGCTGGACGCAGTGTTTTGAGCTGCACTAAAGATGGAACCTGGAACCAAACCAAACCCAGCTGCAAAGGTATCAGAAAGCAACATAAGTAGAAGATTTGCTATCCGAAGGCAGTTTGCCATCTGCTCATGGTTCAATAATGGCACCTCTGGGAGTGTCCAGTTCTGTCAATGAGAAACCACAACTGCTCTCATCTGTAAGCACTGGCAAAACTGGCTAATTTCAACTATGAGTCAAAAGTCTGTTAGTTAGATCACAGAAGTAGCAGGGCTTTGTGCAAAAAGAGGAAATGAGAAAAAATAAACATTCTTGTTGAATGAGTAAAAACAACTTTAAATAGATCTTTTGACTCACTTAAAGCAATTTGACTTATTACGTTCATACCTACCTTCAGGAATAGTGAATTTTATTAGATGATTACAAAGTTCTGCTAATTCTTGGCACATTTTGGTTAAGTTAAAATGTTTAATTTAAACCATAGCCTACAGAGAAGTTGCAGATAATCAAATAATAATAATATTAAATAAATGATAAATTATATTTTCATATAAAGGTATTAGTAAGGAGAAGGACATTAGAAATTCCACAGCATTATATATACACTTTGGCAAAAAGGAAAACATTCTATGCTGTCAGTCGGAGCGCTGTTGTTTTTAAGCCCCTGGAGGCCAGTCCTCCTAAGCACATTCCAAGTCAGAATTAATTTAAGGACCAATCAGTCAATCTTATGTATCATTGCCATCTAAATCATGAAACAAATGCTTGTGCAATCTCTTTAAATTAGTTCCAGGACAGAATTGTGGATGTTTGGAACCTTAAATCACAAACCCCTTCCTATGTTCAGTGATTTTTTTTTTTTTTGACAGAGGTGTCATGATTCTGCACTTTTTGGTTCTGTTTTAGTTTTCAGTTACACATTGATTCATGTCTTTCTGTGTTTTCTAGTTTATTGGTTTCATTTTCATTTTGTCACTCCATTTGTTTTCTGATTATAATTAAGATCTTATGTATTTCCTGTTTACTTTCTGTTGCCCTCTTTTGTCAATCTCCTTTCCCGTTGCTCCCTTCTATATCCTTCTGTTCACACCTGCTCCCAATCAGTTGATTACTCCATTCTTTGTTCTGTTTGGCATTTATACTCCTCATCTGCTTGTTGCTCAGTGCTGGATTCTCTTTGTTCCTTTGTTCCCTCGTTAACCCATGTGAAACCACCTCAGCTTCCGCCTCTGCATTTGGGTACTCTAAAAACCTCCACATAACTTGACAGAAGGCTTATTTCACCACCTTTCTAAACTGTCTGTCCTCTTTGTCCAACCTCTGAATATTAAGGTCATCAAAGATGTTTCCTTTGTTCTTAAGGTGCAATTGTACTGCTGAAACTTCCCCCAAACTTCTGGCTCTCCTTTGCTTCAAAATGTATTTGTCCCAGTCTTGTGTGATTTCTCCAATGTAGGAGACAAAGCAATCCTCACTGCACAGGACCGCATAAACAACGCCACTCAGGCTTTTTGGTGTTCTGTGTTATGGGGCTTGAAATTTACTTGGTATGTTATGTTTAAGGAAAATCCTTCTGAGTTCCTCAGAAACACCTGATACGTAAGGAATAACAATTCCTTTGCTATTATTTTTTCTCCTTTGTGTTAGATGCAGTGTTGTTCTTCCTGTTAACAGGGGTATGGAAATAAGAATATAATAGAAAAAAGTTTAATATTTTATGGCAACAAATTTCAAGACGTTTTCAACAGCTGTTTGAGCTTTATAAAACGACGAGTAATCGCATCAGTTTTTTTGCTTGTTTCGAGTGAATCAGATTCTAAGTTTCTTGAAACCTAAAAAATGTTTACTAGTATTTGCAACACACGATTGTATCAGGATTGTTGTGTGTGGCATAAAATGTAATCAAATGTTTTGAAGTTAGTAGGTTTTAGTTATACTGTTTGCATAAGGTCCACATAGAACATAAACTGAAAGGAATCCAATATGACAGTACAGCAAAAATCTTTACTGTAGTTAAAGTTGTGAACCATGAAGAGCAACACAGGAAACTACACAGTAATACTGCAGCTGTTCTAACACACATACTAATTTAAATGTTTCATTTCAATGTGAAATGATTCATTAAATGAAAGATTGATACTTGACTGCAGATCTGTTTTGAAAAATCAGGACATAAGACATTACTCCTCCCAACAGTGTGAGTCTGTAAGACATACAAAACATTTCTGATCTCCAGCAGTGACAAAAAACAATAAAAAAGATCAAGAAAAAACATAGATTGTACTACCATGGGAGTGTAAATCAGCCTACTTTAGACCATTATACTCAACAGGGAAATGTTTCCTGAGATCCTTTCTGCCACCTTTTCCCATAAACAGAAACCCCCTGCTGGCATTCTCAGTAGCAGAGGCTTTGAACTGAGAAAAAAAAAAAATCCAAATGAAAAAAAACAAGCTGAAAAAAATCGGGGGAGAGAGGATGCTGAAAAGGAACCAAAGAAGTACTTGTTGAGGTAAAACAGAAAAAAAAATGCTGTTGGTGATGGAGACTGACAGAGAAACTGAAAAGTGGAAATTATAGGTGTTAGGAATGAAGAAGAGTTGGTGACTGGAATAAGCTTCAAGCTCTATCCCATTTGTTTGTCCCCTTTTTTCATCTTCTTTTCCCCTCAGTTCTCACCTTTCTCTTAGATTTAGAGTTTTTTCTTAATGTAGTAAAGTTTTATTCTACCTGTTTCTATCTCCTTTGTTGAGATTCATTTTGTTTCGATGTAAAGACATTTCATTTGCAAAAACACATGAACAGAATTCATAGAACCCAGTGTTGCAGTTTGACAGATTTTATAATGAGAGTAATAACAAGAGGTGAAGGCTGTGGGGTGGGAAGTAAAAAGCTGTAGGAAAGGAGGAGAGAAAATATATGATATAAAGAGGTGGATTGGAGAAAAAATGGGTTTAGGATCGAGGGAGGTGCAAAAACACAACAACGGTATACATCGAGCAACAACGTGATTAAGAGAACAAGCATTAGGAAATCAAGAACATAAGATTTAAGCAAGTGAACGAGAATGAAAAAAGGGCGGGATGCTGATGGGCCATCACGTTGGTTACAAGGGGGAAATAAAATGGAAATAGGTGAGAAGAGAAATAAGCAATGAGAAAACTGAGAGGCAAATCAATAGCTGCCCCTGAACCTGTAAACACACCGTGAGAAAAGGAATTAGGCTCGTAAAAAATGTTGGCTGGCTGAATTGTGCCAGGAGAGAAATGCCTAAAAGAAAAATAAAGGCATGGAGGAAGTGGTCTGAGAAGGCATAAGAGGGAGACCAGAGGTGCAGTGGTGGGAAGTGCAAAAGAGCTTAAGGTTGGACTAAGAGAAATGAGGTAGGAAGAAGATTTCCAAGCCAAGAAGAGGGGGTGGAAGAGGTGAAAAGGAGCCAGCAATACTAATTAGGTAATAAAAAGCCAAGATACATGAGCTAGTTTACTCCTCTCCCTCGAGGTTTTGATGTGACTGTGCTCTATACAGAGCAGGGCACAAAGAAGAAATAAAGGAATTCAAATCCTTCATTTCTAAACATGATTGTCTTTTAGACATTAGAGACTTGCAGAAATACAAGCCTTGAATATTAAAAAAAATCTGAAGTCAATAAAAGTGCTCTCTTTTATTTTTAGACAGCTGGAGTTTGTTCGATAATAACAAAGTTGTTTTCATGAAGGAGAAAACATTCATACAGTGATTAATTTGGATCCCTGGTCGCTTCTGGCCAGCCACCAGCCATTGTTCCTGAAGTCACAAAGCAATAAAATGATGAACTGCATGCTGAACAAAACTGGCAATGACTTGTGTGCAGGTGTATAGATTATTCTTTTGGATGGGGGTGGACCAGCCAAACAAATTATAGGAATGGAGAATGAGCAATGCTGAAAGATGAGACACTTTCTTTTTTTGTCTCTCAGAATAACTTTAGGGACCTGCACGGCTTCTTCTGGACGCTAGAAATAAGTAGGTGGTTAGGGTGCTGCAAACAGATGCATTTGGCTAGAAATAATTATGTAAATAAAACAATGTCAGTATAATCTAAAAAGCCCTGATGTCACAGACTTTCTTATTTATAACAGATATATATATAAATTTTTTCATACAATCATTCTGAGTTCTTCCTTTCAAACCATTGAAGGGCTCATAAATCTACTTCTTTCACTTTGTGGTTAACAGGCAACCACATCTGCTTGCAACAAGCTAATCAACTTACTAATTTTGGGTTTGAATGTCACAAGCAATCTAAAAAAAAGCGTTGTCTCTGCATCCATGTGTGAGCATCGTCAGAGCAGTGTGAATGGAGCATGACACCATCTGTCTCCTAGTTAGACAGAAATTACACTGACTTTATGAGACGTTTGAAGCTTTGCAGATGGTTATCATTATTTCAGGGAGTTAGTTACATGCACACACAGAGATGTTTATCGTGTCACAAAGTTATCTGCTTGCACATCACTGCGTGTGAATTGCTGTGCAAATGGGTGCACGTCATCTTTAATAACTTTGTCATGCATAAAAAACAAGTTGCCAAATGATCAAATGATAACAGATCCCCCCTTTAATACACAATAATCTTCAGACAGCAGCCGACGGTCTGATATCATCACTGAACACTGACAGCT
This sequence comes from Cyprinodon variegatus, assembly GCF_000732505.1. Lineage (NCBI taxonomy): Eukaryota > Metazoa > Chordata > Actinopteri > Cyprinodontiformes > Cyprinodontidae > Cyprinodon > Cyprinodon variegatus. The sequence goes on along the minus strand of NW_015150458.1, from coordinate 2,341,653 downwards.
TCGAAATTAAGCTTTAAAATAGTCATGGGTTTCTGTGAATCATTAGCAGAAATAGCACTGCTGCTCTAAATGTGTATTAGAGGGAAGAATTAGGGGTTATCATCTAAATCTTCATTCAAAATTATTTTTCTTTGCTGAAAATATAGGAAGATTACAGTTTTGTTTTTTTTTGTTTTTTTTGCCTTATTGAACAATGATGGTTTGGTTTAAATGATCAAGCCTAAGATGTTTATTGAAGGTGGCAAAAAATCTACTGGCATCAAAGATCAGGCGCTGACTGTTATTAAAGCAATATTTCACAGCCTTTTATATTAAAATTAAAAGCTTTTTGGATGACTTGGTAACCATTTACTGTCTTGCTACTGTTTTATTTGAGTTTTAAAGTTATTTTTTATTTTATTTTTTTTACACTTTTCTTGGTTTCTACAGTTGCAACATAACCTGGACTCTTGACCCAAGTTATGTGCCACAGTCACAATTTTTTTCTTTTCTTTTTAACTGGTTTTATTCTGGTTGTAGATCAAATCGGCATCTGGATTTTTAAGGTGATGGAAGCAAAAAATAGTCCAAAGGCAAAAACGACATTACAACACACTTGTATCTGTCCAAGACTTCACTTTTTAATCTTTCAGCTGAAAAAAAACTTAATCAGAGCAGATATAGAACAGTTTCAGCAAGTTCTGTGTTGATTTAGGTGCCACCATTTCCCTTTTTTTTTTAAAGAATCCACATCTTTCTTACTCAAATTACATTATTTAGTGTAATGTACTTTTGAAGAGGAACTAAAGGACACAGGCTGTTGTGTATACTTTGTATCATTTGAATTATTGTTTTGCAATTAATAAGAGCATCTGAACTGCAAACACAAACTTTCAAAGGTTAAGCAGAGATTGTTGCAAATTTGCTGAGCTCTATTGTTTGACTGTTTGCTTCAGTGATCCATTGTGGACCTCCCCCACATGTGCTCAGTGGAAAAGTTGAAGGGACAGATTATTCCTGGGGATCCAGTGTCAGCTACAGTTGCTTTCACGGTTATCAGATGTCCATCCCTGCTGTGTTAACCTGTGAGGGAAACGGGACTTGGACAGGAGAGGTTCCAGAGTGTTTGCGTAAGTTAGCATTCTCTTTTTTTATATATATTGTACAGTGCAGTCCATTGGACCTGAAGCAAAGTGTTGACTCTCACTGTTTTATTTTCCTTTAAGCTGTCTTATGTGGGGATCCTGGTTCACCTGGAGGAGGATCCAGAGAGGGAAACATCTTCTCATATGGGTCAGTTGTTAAATACTTAAGCATTCCTAAATAAAACACGTCCTTTTTTTCACACTATTTTCTATCGAGCCTCCTAGGGACATGCTGATCGGTACAACAAAATTAACCGATATAACCTGAATTTAAACACAGCGGATCTTGTTATTTTTGTGTGATTTTGTTTTTAATTTTACTTACAGATCTGAGGTCCGGTTTTACTGCTATGCTCCCTATGTACTGGTGGGCTCTACCACCAGACTCTGTCAAGCAGATGGTGTTTGGAGTGGCCAGCAACCAACCTGCATTGGTAACTTAAAAATACAATCACGGTTCTCTTTTACATAAGGGATGTTTTGGAAATGTATATTAGATTAAATTGATTTGTATTGGATGAATGCTAGCTTGAAAAAAAATTGTAGTAAATGAGTAAAGTAAATCAGCTGTTTGACTGTAGTGTGTTGGAGGTGGGACACATCTTAAGCATGCAGGACACCGGCTCCCATTTAACTGAAACATCCTGAAACACTACACTAGTGGTTCATACAAATTAATGGATTCACTTCATCACCAGTGTTTTACATTTTTATGTTTCTGTTAGTTTGGACTGCTCACCTTCATCCTTGTGAATGTCTAATGGAAAAACCTCAAAAATCTGCAGAGAATAGTTGCTATTGTCTCTGTTATTTGCATGGAAATTTGGTGTTGTAATCATAAAGCTTCTTTCAAACATAGTACTACATCCATAGTGTGCACAACCTTGTGATGCCTAATGTTTACCTTTTAATGTCCTTGTGTAGATCCAACCTTTAACAGTTGCCGTGATCCAGGAACTCCTGCCTATGGTATTCCAATCATGGCCCAGGGCTTTCAGGTGGGCACTTTATGACACTGATCTACAACATTATAACATTAGCTAAAAATATATGTTTTTTTTTTTTTGTTTTAAGCAGGACCAGCAATTACCCTATATATGTATTTAAAATATTAGGAAATTGTAGCCAATTTGGCTAGCTAGCATCTTAATTTTAGATTAGAGTATTTCATCAAATCTATGTATAAGCTGAAGTTAAAAGTTTATATTTGAATTTATTGAAGCGGTTGGAAAATTTAGGAAGCTAAAATGGGTAAAATAATTTTGGTTAAGTTCATGAACTTAAATTTATTCTAACTCTTTCTGTAAAATCTAAAGACTGCTAAATGGTTTAGGAACATTCATTGTTCCTAAACCTCGCTCTTCTAGCGGGTCAAACTTCACGAGTTGTTTTCCGCAATTTCGGTCATAAAAACAAAACAAGCCGGCCTCCTGTCTGCTGCACTGTTTGCGGTCAGCTACAATCTGGGAGAGGTGCAGCGGAGCGTCTCTCAAGGGGCGGTGACGTTGTCACTTCTTCTTCTTTTTTTTTTATGGCGGTTGGTAAACAACTTATAGGTGCATTACCGCCACCTTCCAGAATGGAGTATGGACCAGACAAACTATTATATTCTCCCTAAAATACCCGTTCTTCTTAGAAAATTAAAAATACTCCCAAAAACTACATCCCCAGATGACCTTTGAAACAATTCCCTTATATCTAGTTTATTTTTATTCCTGTCTAACTCTCTACGCAACATCTCTCTTTCCTGAGTATATTTATTACATTCTAAAAAAATATGTTGGACAGTTTCTCTGGAGCTGAGGTATTGCATTGAACTCATTACACTGATATTGTGCAGTATTTTTTCAGTATTTTTTTATGCAACTTTTCTACTTCTGTTATTTGCTGTTGTTTCTAAAGAAAATGCATAATGATATTACAGCTTTCATTGATTTATTTCAAACTTGAAACTTTGTTTAGCCTGTAAGGTGTAAAAAAAAAAAAAAAAAATTAACCAATTAATCGATTAATCGAATCGAATCGTGGTGTATTCTTGAGTATCGAAAATAATCGAATCGTTGGGTCAGGAAATCGATACTGAATCGAATCGCCATGATGGATGTGATTTACACCCCTAGTTTATTTAGTATCCTTTGGTTTGAAAACCGCATTGCCCACATTAAGTCAGGTCTGTTCCTGGTGCATGTTACACTCAGACAGGGCTACCCTTTGTCCTGTCCGTGACCTTTATGGACAGGATTTGTAGGCACAACTAAGGGATGTTTTTCGGGAACCAGTTGATGTCATACCTGCTTTTAGGAGATGTCATGGGTTTGCGGGCTCCCTCCTCCACTTCATGCATTGGTTGGGATAAGAATCAGCTCCTCCATGTCTGAGGCCATGGTTCTTGACAGGAAAAAGGTGAGGTGTCCCCTTCAGGTTGGAGGAGAGTTCCTGCCTCAAGTTAAGGACTTTAAGTATCTTTGAGGTCTTGTTCAGGAGTAAAGAGATAATAGAGGGAAAGGAGCTATAATGTTGACACTGGAACGGTCTGTTAAGGTGAAAAAAGAGCTGAAAGAAAAGGCAAAATACTTGATTTACCTGTTGGTCTACGTTCCTACCCTCACCTCTCCCTTACAAATAGGGTCAGAAGCTTTGTCATTTAGGAGAGGCTTGAAGTAGAGACACTTGTCCGCCACAGCAAGAATAGTAAGCTGAGACTTAGGTGACTGGGACATCTTTTTTGGATGCCTCCTTCTTTGGGAGATGTTCCACGCACGTCCAACCCAGGACATGACAAAGGGACTATGTCTCTCAGCTGGCCTGGGAGCACCTCAGGTCTCCCCAGAGGACAAGGAAAGTCTAGAAATCTCTCCTGAGACTGCTACTCCTGCAACCAGGTCATATATTAGCAGAAGACAATGAGTATGAGTCTAAAAACCTCACCTGCAAACATATACATGTAGCTCAACAACGAGGCCAAAAGATTTTGACTTGTCCATGTAGGCAATGAAAATTCTAGTAGAGCTTGAATGATCTATTCTTAAAATATCAAAATAGTTATGTCATCATTATGTCAAGATTGAAAAGGAGCATTATCTGACGTGCACTTTACCGTATGCTAAGTTTAACTTTTCTTTTTGTGCAGTTCAAACATTTTAAAATATTAAAAAGCCAGTACAAATCAATATACAACTGGCAGTGACTCTGCTGGTGTTTGTTGTGGAGCAGCCGGGTTAACAGATGGCTGTCAGAGACTTTAATCATGACTCTGAGGATAACTGGGATGATGTGAGGATGGGAAGTAGGGGAGCATCTGACAATCGGAAAAGATGAATTGTATATTTGCAATATTTTTTGATAAAGGGAATTAGACCTTGATTGGTTCTGAATGTCTGACCTGAAATATCAGTTAGCAGTTGAAACAACCCAGTTGAAGCTGAGTTGACTATGACAGCATGAAAAATGCAAGAACAGCACACACTAAAATGAAGGTGCCGCTGTCCATAAATAAACCCAATGAAAATCTTTAGATAATACAATAATAGAAGTACTGTGATATGGGTGTTAATGTGAATAACTCAAATATAGAAATCTAAATTACAGAGAGATTATTTAAATACAAAGAAAATAAGATTTTCAGTCTTCTTTAAGGTCAGTGTAGTTCTGGCTGCTAGTTGCTGATGTCTAAAATAAAATAGAGGGAATAATGTTTATGATATCTGTGATCAAATTTAAGATGATCCTTTATAGATTCATAATGAATGACAGAATTCTTTGTATTAAGTCCACAAACAAAATCAAAAGTCTTGTTTACAAAGTTATAGTATTTAATTTGTATATTTGCAAAGGCTGAGTGGGAAAACTGAAGGTTTTATGCATCCCCACAAACATTATGCCTCTTTATTATATTTCATTAATACATAGGTGGGCAGTAAAATTTCTTTCAAATGCCGCAAAAACTACCATATCCTTGGCTCAACAACGAGAACATGCCTGGAAAATCTGACTTGGAGTGGAACTCAACCTGAATGCATGGGTAAGGATTTACAATATAAAAATTGTTCATATCTTGCTGTTAAATTTTTACATGTCTGTTCAGTTGTAAAATTTTTGAGTTTCACATTTTTACTCCTTTTCACTCAGCTCATTCATGTCGACAGCCAGAAACTCCCAGTAACGTCGATGTTCGAGCTATGGACCTGCCAACTTTAGGTTATACACTGATATACACCTGTCAAGAAGGTTTTTATCTGTCTGGAGGATCAGAGCACAGAACCTGCAAAAGTGATGGGAGATGGACGGGGAAACCACCGCTCTGTAAAGGTATTTAAAATCTGTCTTGTAAATGTTTTTCACATAAATTGTACTGATTCCATGCTTTATATCAGATAAGTAGTTGGCGTCAAGAGATGCATCTACAATCTGAAAGAATTATAAAAATAACTGAAGCATCTTAATAAGGCCTTAAAGTTAATTGTAATAATGGGAAAGAAAATATTTGGTGTTTCAAAATGTTATGGAAGACAATAACAGTGTTTTTGTTTTTTGGAGGAATTTTAGCCTAATGAAAAGAATGTGCATGCAATCATAAGGCTTATTTTGAAAAAAAAATCACTGCTTCAATGAAATGTGACACGAAGGGGATCAGCCCAGTGCACTGATAAGATGTGAAGGATCCCAGGTTACTTCCATAGTGGCTACAGCTCATCTGCATTGATAGTTCTGGTGTCGTTCATCTATCTCCTGAAAATACTACATAGAATCTCCCATGAGTGCCTCTGTGTTTGGGCAGGTGCCAGGTACTATTGAAAAATCAAATCAGAATCTTCCTATATCTTGTTAACAGAGGGAAGGATGAAGAGCGGTAACATTTCCTGCTAGATAGCTGAGCCTATTTTGAGAAAACACAGAGGTCTAACAACAGCAGATGACATGGCAATCTAATTATCCTGGACAATGGAACTTTCACTTTGGACCTTAAACATTTTGGATTTTGTGCCTCACAACACTTCCTATGGCCTTTGGAAATTGATTTTAAAATTAGGTATAAACTTTACTTTTAACCTAAAAAAGAAGCCTTTATACCATTGGAAAAAAGCCCAGGCTGCTATTGAAGCACTAATTCTAGCTGCCTTTAACACCCTGCAATTGTCCTCCAGACTTTTAAATAAGGGCTGTAGCTGTCCATTTTGCTCGTTCCCCCTTTTTAACAACTTGTTTTCCTTTCTCTTATCAATCGGCTAGTATTTCTAGTTAGCTATGATCATCAAAAGTAGCTGTAATTAACATTTATATTTACAGAAATCGGTGTGTTTGATCTATAGAGAATTACTCTAACAAATTAACCTAAAATGTAAGTTACTGATATGCACCTCTGCCAGATCCTTTAAATGTTATTCAGTTTATTTCTATTATTTATTTATTTATATTGCACCAAATTACAAGTCATGTTATCATTTTGGACTTTAGAGAGACATTTCCATTGAATCATATCTAAGGAAACCCATTTGATTGAATTGAGTTATTGGCTTTCCAGGATGTATAAGTACTCCTGTAAAAGTTGTGGCAACAGTAAATTTCCCTTCTAATGCAATCCCCCACACTGACCCTTGCATGCAGTGACAGTAAGGAGGAAAAAAAACCCTTTTCACATGAAGAAACCTCCAGAAGAACCAGGCTTAGTGTAAGCAGCCTTCTGTTGAAGATTTAAGGAGACAGAAGCAGACATATAAAAGGAAATTGGAAACATTGATCCATAAAAACATAGTTATTCGCAGTCAACACTAAGTCAAGCACTGAGCAACAGGTCCAACTATTAACTCTACAATCAAAGGTGTTGATGGCAGCAGCCCAGCTGATGTTCCCCTCAAGGAGGATGTCCTATTCAATAAGACATCATCCACTATGAATAGAAAAAGCAGAGAATATACCGATGCAGGCATGAAAAATGTCCCCTTTCTGGTATCAGCCAAAGACCAGTCAGTTACCGGCCACTTGTGTGCTACTTCCACAGCAGGGAGACACACCCATGTGGGGGTGTTGTTTAACTTTTAAAAATTGTTCAAGTGGCATTAAACTAGCTCAAAGTTAATGGCTAATGAGCAAGCTGGGCTTTTTTATTTGCAGGGTTAAATGTTTCACCCAGTTGTAGTGCAGACATACCACAGTCCTAGTGCACTATGTGTAACTATAAAGTTATATGTTGAACTAACAAATAATGCAGATTTGGAAAACAAAAGTAGAATGAAGTAAAATGATTAAAGTTGTCAACATTGTGTGTTTTATTCCATATTATGAGACACAATATCAAGTGAAGTTTATTTATTTTTTTATTGCTTTTGTCCATCCCTTTTCATGTACTTTAGACTGTACAGTATCTCAAAAACCTGTACACTGAACTTACATTTAAAATCTCTTTTTTTATTTCAGTTGGAGTGAAAGTAAATCCCAAAGGAAGAGGGGAGTCAGATGTACAGAAGAATAAGATCCGTGGTATGCAGAATAAAAAACATTACATGTATAGTGGACTACAAAGCACGCATATACATACTATTTAAAGGTGTTTCACTTTAAGTGCAGAGGTTTGTTGTTGTTTCATTTTGGATGTTTGTGTATTGAATTAATTGAATATTTTCACAGTTTAATGGTTGTTTAAAATCCTTTCCATAGAAAATTTGATATCAACATTTTAGCAATGAATGTTGCTGATATTAGATACTGCTCGGTCAAAGCAGTCCTCACTAAACATATCTGCAAAGATTCAATGGCTCAGTAAAGCCTACATAAATCAGCTAAAAACATTAAACTGAGATACCATGAAGCATATTTCAAGCTAAAGAAATGATTTTGAAGCCAATCTGGAGTCAAACAGTTAGAAGAAGCCAGCAGTAAGAGACACACACCAGAGGAAAAAACCCTGATGTGAGATTCTTCAAAGAACACTGCAAAATCTGAGTTTGAAGTTAATAATGTCTTGGAGTAAATGTGGGAATCAGGCAAGCAGGGACTGGCCCCTCAACTGTGAGGGAACCAGAGGCTCAATATGTGTGTTGGCATCTTTTAGGAGCTGTCAAATTTTATTTCATCTGTTTTTCTTTAACTTGTGTTACTTTTCCATTTATTTCCTTCCCAGTTCCAGCTGATGTCTTCTCCCCAAACTCTGAGTGGACCGGTTTCTACGAGTATTTAGGGAAAAGGCAGACCACCACATTCGCAGTTACTGGGTTTAATACAACTAGTGGCCGAGTGAACGTCACATTACTGGAGACCAGTGGAGTTTCAATCCGACTATCGGGTAAAAACCAAAATAATTTCAGAAAGCTCTTTAGATATTATTAGGTCTACTTTTGCTCATAAAAATCTTGATGAGGGTACAGTAATTATTATTGATTTATAATGAATATGTTTTAAATCAGGATTAAAAACCTATAAGACATACAAGAGCAAAAAATAAATTACTATTTTTGGTGTTGTACTAAGGTTTTGAGTCATTCCACATTTTTGTGTGACTTGCTTCCAAGAATCCAGACTCACTTCTAAATTTTCAAGTCTTTTGCCTCCTGAAGACAATTTTCTGTGTTTTTCTTTTGTTTTACTTTTTTTAAACTCATCTCTACTGCTTCTAAACATTTTCTGATTTTTGATTTGTCTGTTAAGATACCTTGCTCTGAACTAAAAATCATTTAAACACTGTAAACCTAAAGGGATTGGATTGCCTCCAACATTTTAGTCTATGATCCAATTTTTTTCCATGTCACACTGACTGGTTATAGAGATGCCCCAACTATTCAGCGTGAACAGATCCCGATTTATGCAGTTTTTTTCCCTTCAGTATTTTTGCCCCACAAACTGAAACAATATCCCACATTTGACTGATTAGGAAAAGTTATTGGGAAAATAAATAAAAGAAAACTGTTCTGCTACAAAGCAAAACCCCACTTCATGGGATTTTTGACCTCTTGCTGAAGTATGGATAAATAAAATGCGTTTGCTCGAAGATAAGGCTAGTTTTACAGTACTGAGGAAAACTATTTAGTTATCTTTGAAAAGACTTATTTTCTTAATTTCTACAAATCAACATGTAACATTAACTGAAACAAAGTCCAGTGGATTGTTTAACTTTTTTGGAATGTCTATGAAGTGGATGACTGAGAATCTTCACCAACATTAACTGAAAGGAAAGAAAATCAAGAGACAGTTATCTATTTAGATATTATTTACAATTCAAGGTCTACAAATGTAGGAATTTAAGGAGATGTTTATATAATAATTTTGTTGCATGCCTCCTGTCATTGTGACAATCAGAAGCTTTTGTGGTTGCACTGTATTTACGCAAAGACATGTAGCTGAAGGCTAAATGTCATGTTTTCCTCTCATATTGTGCTATATGCTTTGAGGGAAAAAGAGAATCATCGTTCAAAATGTCAAGGTGGCTCCTTTTCTCTGTCTGTCACCAACAAATCCTAGTTTTCCTACCACCTGCCTGCCTCCTTATGTTTGTGTCTCTTGTTAGAGTACTATGACAGGTTTCAATGCAAATAAGAAAATAATGAGTTAATTGTTTATAAAAGATTTAGAGTCTATCAGCCTAACTAGCATATCAATCTGAATCTCAATGTGTCTTTTTCTAGGTACCTATAAGTCAGAGGAAAACCAGCTGCTGTTGAAGGTATACCAGGTGAAGGGGCCAACAGAGTATTACTACAGCAAGTTTAAAAACGACAACTGGGCAATGGATGGATATGTAAGCAAATGCTTCTTTATTCACAGAAAAGTATCTGACTTTAATCTAACTATAATAATTGTGTTAGTAAAAGTAAAAGTTTAATTAGAAGGTTACAGTAGTTCTTATCTTTGCTTTTGAGGCAATAAAACAAAATTACACTTCTTTTGTATGAGGTGTTAGGCTTTCAATAAGTGTAAGCGACAGTGAGAAATAATTCCTCAAATATGCTAAATGTCTTTTAATAGTTTTACCTTGTTGTTTGCTGAAAAAGAGAGCGAACATTATAAATCTAAAAGGAAAGTCATGACTTTAGAGGCTGGCTCTCTTTTGCTGCCCCGTATTTTCTTTAACAAGCTCACATGCCTTGTCTTTAGCATTCACTACAATGCTCAGCTTGTGCTTAGATAGTTCATCCTTAAAGGGGTCATATAAGGATTATATAGGGTATTTGGTGCTGGTCCTTAAGGTCTCTGAATAGGGTGTGTAACATTGATTTGGCTGAAATTGGCGTATCTGCTGTTCTATGAGCCCTAATGCAAGCCTGGTTTAAAGCCGTAGAATGAAACGAAATGTTTTCTTCCTGTTATGGTTTGCTCATGAATATTTAGATGAGCTGTGCACTGATTGGTTGGTTTACAACAAGCGAAGCTGCTGAGCAAAGATGCATCATAGCAACAAGCACTCCCTAACTGAAACATAAAAATTATTGATATGGTAGGGTGACCAGATGTCCTCTTTTTCCCGGACATATCCTGCTTTTCATACCTAAAAATATCCGGGTGGAATTTCAAAATCATCTAATATTTTGGTAGACCTAAGTGCAACACGTAGGTGAAACACACTGGGCATTCGAACAAAGCCTTCAGCTCAGGGGCGGGTCCGGCAACCCTGGCGGAAGAGTGTAGGGAGCCAGCGGGAAACAGGGCAACCAAACTGGGCCCGGTGACTGTAGCCTGGACACCGGTGGTCCTGTCCCCCCCCCGTCTCCCCAGCCCCCCTCCTCCAGCTGAGGACGGGTGGCTTATGGCTCTCTGCTGAGGTCCGGTCCAGTCAGCAGGACAGCAGTCAACACTTCATAACCGCCACCTCGGGGCGAGACAAAAGAGCAGGCCATAACCAAATAAGGCAACATCCCCCATTTTACATCAACTTGGGGCTTCGTTTGAATTTACCTGTTTTTAGAATTGTGAGATTTGCAGAGAAAGGAGGTGTCGATTGGGTTTGAACTTCTCTGTACATCCATTTCACCCACTGAACTATGATTATTCATCTATGATAATGTAAACTTGGTTTTGCATTCCATGACCCCTTTAAGGTCAACCTTCATCTTTGTGGTTTTAGGTTCGAAATGTGTTGGCACATTTAATTTTGATTTTGTTTCTTTTACAATTTTTGAAATAATATATTGGATCCGATTCCTCTTGTTCTCCTGAGTCCACCTTCAATGATTCTGTTATCAGCTACTGAGAGTGTGCATGGTTACAAAGAAAAAAAAAACAAATTAACCTTTACGCTATTCATTATAGTTAGCTGATTTAAGAAAAAAACACATTCCACTACAGCTCCAATATCCTAGATCTGAACTCTACTGTGTTTGGACACCTTGCTCAGCTGCATCTAAGAACAGCTTATTCCCATATTATTCCCCTATTTTACCCATAGTGCCACCTGCAAGAGAGTTTAAGGCTTAGTTGATAATGAAATTGTACCTTTAAATCGAATGTCTCTGCCCTTAAAGAACTTCAGTTCAGACATCCATTTCACACCGCAGACTATAAAAATGATGGACAAAGCTATTAATTGTCAAGATGTGAGGTTGATACCAAACATAAAAGTGCAATTGCACTGCCAGCTAAAAGGCATTTGCTTCAAATATCATCAGCTCTTTATTAAAGCACCATGATTACTACATCCTAACAATCTTTTTTTTACGCCTTGGCGTCAAAGAAACTCACATTTAAAAGCATTTACGGCTGATAGACAAAGGCAACAAGTTATATCATATATTCCCAACCAATCTGAGTAATCTTTATAATCTAATAAGCTATAAATGGATCTTAATGGTAGGCCTATTGGACCAGTTCAAAGCTCCATATATATATATAAATATATATATATAGATATATACTATGTATATATGTATGTATGTATGTTTGTGTATGTGTATATATGTAT
>NW_015150458.1:2314784-2329504 GCF_000732505.1 Cyprinodon variegatus | reverse complement strand
TATATATATAAAGAGATTTGAACAATAACAAAAAGTAAATGTGATTTTATCCTATAAAGACAATATGTTGCTTTTATTGATGAAATGTCATCAGTGAGCAGTATTACACCTTTTTCTGATGGAAAAAAATTGGGGGGGATTCTGAATTCTCACTTTACCGGTTGCTGTGGAGTTAGTAATTGCCTTTCTGTCATAGAGGCAGCAGTTAATGATTGAGTTTACCTTCTTGTCACCATGAGTGGCCCAGACATGCAGCCAAGACTTCCAGGAACCTAATCTTCTCACCAAGCAATTGTTCAAGCATGTAACTCTCTGCAGGCCTCAAACCTGGGCTCAGTTATTATCTAGCTATTGTAATACGGAACTTTGTGCCTTGGTAATTTTTTGTGGCTTGCATAGTTTCTAATATCTTTATTTATTTTTTGGATGTAATCACTCATTCTAATTAACTATTAATTTATGTGGTGAAGGATGGAAGAAAAACAGAAGGTTGTCAGGTTTTGGATGATTTTTAAGCTGGGTAAAATGCTTTAGAGTCCCTCCAAGAAGCGTTGGTAGTGGATACAAAGAGAGAAAAGTTAGTTAAAAGCATGCAATAAAATACACTTTTTAGAAAACAGCTATTTTGTATCTAAATCACTAAGGCATTTGTTATCTTTTTACATCACCATGTATAAATTGATTATATAAATGCAGGACTCATAAGTTAGATCTTTCTTTTTCCTAAATTTAACTCAAGCTTTAGATTGCTGAAGTTATGTAAATTTGTCCAGAGACATAAGGAAAAGGATTTTTTCCCCTTTGTTCCTCAGATTGTTGCACACATTGTGACTATTTGGTAGGTTTTTTTTTTAACCCAACACTAAGTTACTTTTCAACCTCCATAAAATATTTTTTATAACTTTTTTGATTATACGATATGTCGACATAAAACTGATTAAATGACACCTCTGTCATATCTGTATCGCTTTCTCCGGCACTAAGCAACTTTTGAGGATGGTGGCAGTAACCCTACCATGCAACCCTAAAACAAATGTGCAGACTGCTTTACGGCATACGTCACTTTCCCCATTCATCATTTAATAAGGATACATTTCCCTGAGAGACTGTATAATCATGCAAATTGTGAAGGGTTGATTTTCTGGCCATGTGACAGCTTCATGCTGGGATCTATATGTATGTTTGCTGTGAAGTTATCAAACGTAACATTATTTTTAAGATTTTTAAAGGTTTAAACTCAGCATATCAGTTGCTGATGAGTTGAGTGAGGTGGGGGAGATCAGGATTTTACCACGCTATGCGCTGGTCCTCGTGGGAAATGCTGTCTTCCTTCAGGCAAAAACAACACAGCTTATGTCTACTGTGTGGGGCAGTTCTTTAGAACTGCTTTAAATGTAATGACCTCGGTTAAATGTTTTGGATTTCCACCAAAACATTTCTGAGTAAATTTGCTAGAAGTTTGGCACATTATTTGACTTTGTGAGTAAAGTCTTATGTTGGTACCGAGCACTTTCATATGTAGATTTTCCTGCCAGGTTCAGCCAGTTTCTTCAGAACTTCATTTGTGTTGTTCTGAGCTCAATTTATACATTTAACACCAAAACATGAAGGTATTGGGGACACAGAATGTATTTCTTTCTAGAGAAGTATGATGGTTGGATATCACCAAATAAACTGTTCATATATAAAAAAAAAAAGGGGAAACAAAAAAGCCTGTATTTGTTGCGTTTTTTTTTTTTTTTTTTTTTTTTTTTTTTTTTACTGATCTTCATACAATCTTAACCCTCTTGTACTTTTTAGGTCACTGCAGAGTCTGACCAGAAGACCTTCATCTACCAGGGACATATTCACAGTAAAGATTTTGGCAAGTTCTCTCTGACGAGGCAAGGTGAGTGTGCTTTGTAGTACCGACACTCTCTATTTCAAATGCCATGGAATTAAGTAAAGAGTTAAAACAATATAATTAAAACTTCCTAGTTTGTAATAAATTGAGTGAAGAACTAATCATAAAACAATAAAAGGTTGATTGCAATGAAAACTAATGTAAAGCACTTGTTGTATCAAGCGTTTAGGTGTATGTTTATGTTGGTTTGTTTCTATGTGACTTTAGGTCCAGTTACAACAGCGATGAATCCATCAAACCATTACACAAACAGTAGTTCTGTGGCAGCAGCCATTTTAGTTCCCTTCTTTGCCCTCATCCTCTCTGGGTTTGCCTTCTACCTCTACAAGCACAGGTAAGCTATTCTCTCAATGTTAATCCTTCAGAGAAAAACACAAGTTAAAAAAAAACATAATAGCAGTCCAGCATCAGAGCAGAATACAAAGCAGCTGTTTGTCCTCTATTTCTGTAAACACCTAGCAAAAGGTGCCTGCTGGAATTCCTCTCTATGTTTCTGTTAAATCCTTCTAGTTTCCAATGGACTTATTTCTTTGGTTCAATCAGATTGATATTACAGCTAAACTTTGCTTTTTCTCTTTAGACCTTATTTTTGTTGCTCTTCTATCATTCTATAATTTATGACTATTTTTAAACATAGCTTTAAAGCTCAAAGCAGAAAACATTTAAACAAAGACTTAGACTGGGTTTAATTTTGGAATTTAGTAACAAATTGTTTTGGGGGTTTCTTCTAAAGTCCCTAGTATGGTTAAAAAGCAAGGTGCTTTTTTTATTGACATTTGTCTGATCTAAAATACATATAATTTTTTTTTAAACATTAAGTGAATGTATTAAAGAAGAGAATCTTTATTGGAGAAGCTGCACAGTTCAGGTGCACTCATGATTTGAGTGAAGCAGACTCTCGTCCCCTAAACATCAACAACATAAAGGTGCATATTCATATATCAGCATAGATTTTAACTTAATCAATTTACAAATTGAACATCAAAAATTGATTCATTACAGTTATTTTATTTCAGGCAGTTTTGATGTGTTTGGCCTCTAACTCTAAGATTTGAATTGTACATAAAACCACTTCAACAGGAATTTTGTTTTAAAAACCTCTGGCCTGCTGAAGTAAATACATAAAATCTGAATTGGACATATCCTAGTAATATCTTAGAAAAAGATGTAGCAATGAATGTAAAATCTATGTCTCACCTTCTTGCTTTGGTCATCTGAAATGATCTCCATCTCCTGTTTATGCCTTTAAATCTTTTAGCTGTGCAGTTGCACAAACCACATGACATTAATACATCGCTTCCACAGTCATCCAGGTCTGCTTTCAATCATATAATTTAGCTGATGGGGTAAGATGACATCTACCCCCATTTCCCTATTGGTTCTTCTACAAAACACATTGCTGTGTTTGATTTCGGCGGCTGCGTCTAAGAATGTAACCTACCTGAACTTGGTCCTTTAAAGCTACAGTGTGTAATAATTACAGGGATATACAGTCAGAAATGTAATATATTATACATAACTATGTTATTTATCATCATCTACGAGCTCAGCCTCTTAACCTTAATATTTGCGTTGCCTTAGAATTCGTTATTTATAATTACATAGGAGCGGGTCTCGCAGCCATGGAGGCAGACATCTTTGCGCTACGGCAGCGCAGAGCCAACAAACTAGTGATTGCGAGATCGCCCATTACGCTCATATATTTATTATCTTAAGTCTACATGAAATCTATACCCTACACAGACTAATGAAATACTATCTGTAAAATTATCTATGTAAACAAACCTCATCACTTGAGAAGGTAGGTGATGCGGACGTCATGGAAGACATTTTGTCCCGTAACGCTCGCCGTACTGTTGGGGGGGAGAAGCGGTGGGGGGGAGATGTTCATGTTGCTGCGGTCTGCAGGACGTTAGATGTCGCTGAAAATTACACACTTAAGCTTTAAAAGTTTTGAAAATAAGGAGGGAGAAGAGTCCAGCTATAGAATCGAACAGGTCGAGCCTTCCAAAACTGTCACTTTCCCTTACTCAGCGTAAGCTCTGACGCCTAGCAACCATGACAGACAGACTCACAAAGCAGGCACAGAATAGATGCCGAACTACTATTTTGTGTGCTACTTGCATTTTTAAGGAGTTTCAGCGGCAGTATTATTGTCACAGGTATCAGGTTTATGGTCCCCAAACTGCAGATATATTGAAATCTGTGCTTAAATGTCATTCAGACTCATTTGCTAAGGGACAGATAAAGCCTTTCAATAAACCAAAATTAAAAACATATCTGACTGACCAACCATTTAAATTAACTATTTTCATTAATGTATAACAGAATTATTCAAATACTTTTATTATATTAAGCTGCACTTGCAATATTCAACACTGTTTGGCGCCATTTCCCTTTTTCGTCTGAGCATGGAGCAGTCAGCTTACTTTGACTCCCATTGAATCACTAGATACCATGGGAATACCCTAAACATACACTGGACCTGTTATTCCAAAAGAAGGCTGCTTATGTCGGCAATATACGGCGTGCTAGCACCTAAGTTGATGACAAATCTGGCCTTCAGAGGGAGCAGCCACTGAATTCAAACACAGAAATATACGCCTCACTATTGCCTTACTCCCACCTTGATGTGTTTTGTGAAAATGGCTTTTGACTCCAGTTGATGGCGAGGCTTTTCCTCACTGTTCTCTGAATGGTGTGATTAAACTTCTTTATTTCCTACACCTTTTCATTCCACTCAACTATTTACTAAATGCAAGGATGCAGCACTCTGAGTCTACAGCATGTTTAGCAATGTACTTTTATTACACCCGTTTTTGTGGGTAGTGCCTATTTTCTGCTGGGCAAAACAGTCATAACACTTATGTTTTTAAGCATAAGTTTTATTTGTTTGAACTAATATCGTAATTATAAAGGTAGTTTTATTTAAAAAGATTACAAATAATTCAATCTTTGAGGATATAATATGTTGAGATACACCAGTATTTTTAGTTGAAACTAGGAAGTCCTTGCTTTTTAAAGCCTTTGCAAGTTGCAGAATGTAGTTCAAATTGATGTATATTAAAGCTGATGGTTGTATGCAGGACATTGTCTGCTGACACAGATGACAATGAGAGACCAAAAAACACCTGGGGACCTGGCGGCAGGTAAGACTGGCACCTGTCATCCATCTGGTTTCTAACAGCAACCAGACCCCCGCCCGCCGCCACATCCTCTCAAATTTCCCATTTCTTCTTCTTAGTTTGCAAACTGTTTTACATGCTGTTAAGTAGGGCTGCACAATTAAACCATAAGAAAAAAATATGCAAATATGAAAGTAAAAAAAAAAAAAAGTATATAAATGTATGTTAAAGCTAAGACAGAATGTTGGGACTCCATGCATCAGCAATTGGGGTAATGTTTTCACTAAGAAAGAAAAAATAAATTAAGAGCAAATAGTTTCCACTTTTTGAAGCTGTGCAGCCCCACTGTCTCCAAAAAGCAAAGCTTTATAATTTGCATTTTATTTTGTCTTTGGTCTCATTGTCATCTATGTCTCAGCATGATATCATCAAATTATATCCTCAAATTGTAAGTAAATTAAGTTACGCTAATGCTTTGATACGCACATGCTTGCCCATACAATATTTAGCCTTGCTTTTCATCATAGTTGAAACTTTTCTGGCATGCTTTTAGCATTTACCCTGCTACAATGGAAAGCAGAAAAAATGATGAATACTTCACATGTGGATCTAAAGTATTTGCTTAATGAGGAACCAGGGGGGTCTTTATGTGCGTTTGAGTGTGTACTGCAGTTTTTCCTGCTATGACCCATTTGTCTATATAGTATCTGTAATAATGTTACAGCAATTAAGTGCACCATTTTTCATTCTCCTGATGAAATAAAACTTTTGCACCTACAGCCATGACTGGTGCAGTGATTTAGGCTACTGCTATGCAGGGAGGTCCATGCTATGTGTTGATGTGTGCAGTTTTGTAAAATAATGGCTTGGACATGTAGGGTAGGCTTAGTGCCTCCCCAGGGTTGGATTTCCACACCCACACACACGCACACACATACACGCACTCTTAATGAGGTCAGAATCAAACAGCAGCAGCATTCCTTGCTGCAAACAGTTCCACAGGGTGTAGAAGTAAGTGATTAAATCTAACTGGATTATAGGAACTGATTATCTCAAAATGTAATCTGCAACAAACAGACAAATAAGGAATGTGTGCTTCTCTGTCTCATGTGTTCAATAAGACCTCTGTATAAAATCTGTTTAAAAAAAAAATCCTATTAAGGCTTACTGATCGTTAACGAAAACATGTACACTTTTTGAACTACAACCATGAGAAACGTCAAGATCACATGAAGTATTTAGATATGGTTTACAGTGTTGCTGCTTCAACAATATTGTACCTGTAACTTTCTCATAATAAAGTTTTACAGTTATTTAAAGTCAGGTAATTAAAAAAATGAATATGGAATAAATTCAGCACAGCATTTCTGATATTGCTAGATTTAGTTTCATGCGACAAAGCTAGAAGTTATACCTTTAAACCTTTGTCCTCATTTATGACTGGCTAAGGAGCTTTGCACTGCCTAGTTATACCTGAACTAATGAATCTTCCTGAAAATCCTGTGAAATTAAAGGATCTATAGAGAGCATGCTGTGCAAATCAAGGCAGTAGAGCATGAAACATTTAAGCATCCCTTGCTAATGTGATCAGATGACTTAAACGTGACCTGGTTTCTCATGTTACAGGTGATATATATGTTTTGCAATTCCATTGTTTACATTCTGACACTATAGATGGAAGTAAATATTGACATTATCATTACTACAATGCTGATTTTACTTCCCCAAATATAAAACATTGTCCTTTATTTTTTTTTTTATCTTTTCAAAAACATTTACTTTTGTGTATACAAAGTTTCTTAAGGGTGCACATGCAGTAGACATTATGTAGACATGATACATGTATGTTACATGAATGTATAGCCATTGTTAGACCAAGCAGATGTTTCTATTATAAAAGTGGCCTATGTTTAGACTTACAAAAAATATCTTTCAAAAAATTCCAGAAAAGTCAAAATTGTTTCATGTTTACAGCTATGATATAATAGGGTTAGGGAGTCATTATTTAGGTTGGTTTAATAACCAAGCATTGAGAGAAGAAGAGGTGGATATGACAGTATATATTATGTATTCGCAAATTTAAACTACTCACATTTTGATTTAAGTTGTTGTTGAAATAATTCTAAGTCAAAAAACATAAGAATGTTTGCTGAATGGCTTAGGTTCATTATCTCATATATGTTCACTTGGTAGCCACTAAGCTGCAAACCTAGATTATAAATATTACAGAAAGGGTTCAAATGAGTAAATTAAGTTCTTTTACTAAAGTTCTATACTATACAGTGATTGTTTTGTTTGGGATTTTATCTTTTATACCATGATCTGGGCAAACACTTAATTTGTCTAGCTGCCGGGTGTCTTTTCAGAAGTATTACAGGACACCTATAAAGCAGCATTTAGGAAGGAGTACTGTTTAGTTCTTATGTTCCACTAAAATGAGGTAAACTCCCAGAAAACTGTAAAAGTGCTAAAAAACCAAATTTTTGATTAAAAATGTATTTGTTTAGAGTGATCTTTGACTTGATCTTATTTTTATTACTATTTTTTTGTTCCCTAATTATTTGTGTTGCCTTTATAGCACTGTAATGTACCTTTCTTTTTTTTTTCCCCCATGTTCAACACTTTGAATTGTCTTGCCATTGAAATACGCTATATAAATAAACTTGCTTTGCCATTCAAATAGCTGGCAACAGCAGACAAAAGGCACTAACAGCTATGTCCGACCAAGCTGCATGCTTTGTGGCCAGAGCCGGTTACATTGGAGACATGTCAAAACAAAAATCATTACATCGTACTCTCAGCAGCTTCTTGTGAAAACTTACAATTTTAACAGTGGAATAAAACTTTAAGCTTTTATTAATTGATGTCTGATTTATTTATTTTTTTAGTGGCCATGGTATAAACGAGATAATGCCCTTTGACGTGTCGTTTTTTTAGAAATGAATAGACGTTGGACAGTTAACACCTTCGCATTGTCTATTAATTTCTGGACAATAATGGACAACCCTTACCTAAATGCTTGTCAACTTGTTATTTAACTTATGCTTTTACACTGCCTTTTTTTTCTCTAAATGTTTTTTATAATGTCTGCTGGCACATGAAGTACGGTTGGTAATACAATGTCATTACAAAAAAGTAAAAGAAAAACAATCCACTGGAAGTTTGAAACAAAGTCCCGTGGATTGTTTTTCTTTTTTACTTTTTTGGAATGACTATGACCTGGATGACTGAGAATCTTCACTTGCGTAATACAATGTAATTTCTCCTTTTTTTCTCAGGACCCGTCCAAAGGTCCAATTCAATGGCTACGTCGGCCATGAGAGCTCCAATGGTCAAGCTTCATTTGAAAATCCCATGTATGATACCAACATGAAGCCAACGGAGGCTAAGGCAGTTCGATTTGATACCACCCTGAACACAGTCTGCACTGTGGTGTAGTCCAACAAACCTGTCACCTCCTGTAAAGTGATCCATGGCACCACCATGTGGCAACCTGCTGAGTGGCATTACCCCCACCCAAAAAAAAGAACAAACCTAATATCTGGACTTGTCACCATGAGCAGCCTTTGTGTAATGTGCGGGTGCAGTGCCAGCATAATCTTTACAGTAATGCGGCTCTACTCCACTTCCCTACAGTATGAGGGCATTACTCAGCTCTGGTCTGAGGAAGAAAGAGAAAAGATTGCTGACACCAACAAAAAAGGCAGTTAAACATTACCTCATCAAATAATATAAAGGCTGATGTCAGTAGATTACCGCTTCAACTACAACTGTTTTAACACACTGTTGCATTTCAAGCATGTATAGAGGATATGATAGTTGAACAGCCACTCAGAGTATGTTTATTAACTTTCAACTTTTCTGAGGTTGAACTACCTTATGGAAAAGCCTCTGCAGTGAGGATCTTCTGGGTCTTTAATACTGACTCCACATGAGCAAAAGTTAATTCCAATAGAAGCCCAGTCTGCCATGCCAAATTTGCACAGTGGCAAATGCTTAAGTAGTCCCCTGCTGCAGGCCAGATATGGGTTTGACCAATGCATGGGTTTACCTCCAGGGGAAGCATATAGACAAAGTCCACCTCTCATACCCGTCCAGGCATTAGATGAATCCCATTTGTAACCTTAAATAACAACTGGTGCTGGACCAAATTCATCTGACACCATTCTGTATTTGAAAGAAGTGATTTACCAGACATAATGAAGCCTTTACAGCCTTTGTTGTGTTAGAACCTTGTGTGGGTTCCACAGATTTGCATAACTCTTTAAACCAAATGCAGTGATATGATCAACCAGACCACTTCATTTAAAGGAAATTTAATTTTAACCTGGTCGACATTTTGGGAATAAAGCAGGATAAGGTGGGAGTTTCACATACTTTTGAGAATGTTTTAGCCTATTTAGAAAGTGAACGACAAGCAGGACAATCACAGAGCTAGGTACATTTAGTCGACAGATATTAAAACGGTTTCTTTAGTTATTGCCATTGTCATTACTTTAACACTTTTATGCCTTTAATTAAAACACTGTAGTACACTGCATCTGAATAGGTTAAAACATAGCAAATCAGGCCTTTCTAAACAATGTTTTCCAAAGTTTTTAAACAAAAACGAAGAATTACGCCAAGTCATATCCTTTTTCTACAAATTCAAATGTCATAAGAAGGTGATAATTAAAAATATGAGCCCTACACAGAAGGTGTAACAATAGGCAGGCAGTATTAAATCATATAAACAGTAGATTGTGTTGCCCACTGTTTGCAGACAATGGACCGGTTTCCAGAAGCTTGTAAAACAACTATCAAGCATTTTTTTTTTGTCTTGGACTCACCACAGTTCTGTGTTTGGTGGTTTAACAAGTGGAAACCTGGAGGCAATAAGCTGTCAGGATTGTCAACTGCTGCAATCAACTGTGCCCAAATCCAGGAAATGATTTGTTCTCCTGTAACCTTGGTCCAGACCATCAGCCATGAGATGACTGATTCCTTTTCTTCACTACACTTTCCAGCCACAAAATACAAAATAAGATAAACCGATTTGCAGACAGACTGGCTGACTGACAGCAACAGGACAAATGGACACAGACAAAATCGTGCAGTTAGTCACTGCTGTCAGTCAAGCTTACTAAAGGAGACGTGGACGTGTTAGAGTGGAAATTGAGACATCAAGAATTTTCTAATTGTCTCTTCTGGCATTTTTCTTCAGTGAAGATACTGATGAACAAACTCATATGTTCAAAAAAACCAACGGCTCATTGGGACTTCCCAAATCACAGCTGCTGGAGACTCTTGAATATAAAGTTTATATGAATCGCACAAATTTTGCACTAGTGTTATTTTCTGTTGATTTTTTTTTTTTTTTCCTGTTTCTTTAATGTTTTTTTTTTTTCAAGTTAAGGGAATGAAAAGATTTTTTGGGACAAAACTAAGTTTGATAAAGGAGTCATTCAAAAGAGAATTTTAATTCAGAAGCGTCTAACTTTAAAATATACAATATGACTAAATACAGGGTTACAGTATTTTGTAAATACACATTTTAAATCTCTTGCTCCCTATTAGCAGTTGTTTTTTTTTGTTGCCCTACATGCTAGCCAACCAGAGTGGTGGGAACAATTTCTGATGCTAAAACATGAGAGGAAATGTCCATTTTTTGTTTTTTCTGAAAGCTTTTACTTGCTACTATGTAATTTGTCAAAGAAACAACCAGAGAACATCACTTTCATTAAAAGATAATTTTATTAACTTGCAGTTTCTATTCGGGAAAAAGTAATTTGCACAGAATAAATTAACATTTTTTTTAATTAGTGGTTGTGAGAATTAGCTTTCAGAAAGGACCCTTTCTCTAACCATCTTTAAAAGGCACCAGTCCCATTTCACCACTGTTGTTGCACATCCTTTCGACACATTACATGATGCACATTGTCTCTTTTCAGCAGCCTTTTTAAGAGCACAGAGTTTGTGATTAGTTTGTGAAAAGGTCTGCAATCTAATTAGTGCATAAGAAAGACAACATGCACATTTAGGGTTGTCAACAATTTCCCCATATTTTTTTAAAGAAATACCTCACAGACCACATGTCACATCTTTCTTTATAAATGCTGGATCATCACTGCAACAAATAAACAAGCTTAATAAGGGTAAATTTAACTATCACCACCCCTCAATTTCCTGGAATTTTAAGTCAAAATGTTGCTCTGACATCCCTGTTTTTAGGAACTAAGAAAATTCCGTTTCAGACAACAAGCTTGTTATTTCTCGCAGTGTTTACTTAAAATACTTTTATATTTTTCAAAGATGCTGCACTTGGTTAAGGAAGCATATTTAACTGCTTTCAATGTATATCATTTGTTGTTTCCAGGGTCTGCTTCATGCTTCACAAACAACATTCTGAGATGATTTTTACACATCTAGCATTTGGTTTAAGTCTCATGTTTTAGTATATTTTATGCTTTTTTATTTTAATATCCAAAGCACATTCACACAAAAAAACATAAGGTTTCATTCATGTGTATATAGAGTAGGGAGATACAAAGAGGAGAGCTTCCAATAGATAATATCCTCCTACTCACTTGTCCCCAAAGTGGTGGGGCCCGGTATAATTGCAAGGGGGACATGGTAGAAATAAAATGAGTAAAGGATCCATTTTAAGATGTCTTTAAATAAAATGAATATTAATAGTGATGTCAAATTCTGTTAAGCATTTCAACGGACAGTTTAATTTAAAATAATTACACTTTAAAAGTGGTAGTTTTATGATTTCCAGGAACTATTAGTATATTTTATTGCAATGTATAATTGCAATTTTAGATGCCCTTGGAAGATGCAAAGTGGGGGACCTATCAAGAAAAGTTTATGTAACCTCTGCTCTAATTGAACGTACATAACTTTTGTTTAGAGTTTTATTAATAGTAACTGATTTTTCTGAAGAACTCAATTACTCAAAACATCTGCATGAGAAAATTGTCAAAACTCTGTGGTTTTCAGGTTGTTAAGTAAAAAATGGCTCTGTTCCAGACCTGAGTGCTGCAAATGAGATTGTGATTTGGATGGAAAGATAGAAGTTATTGACGTATATAAAACAACCATTGTTATACAAGGAGAGGCAAAAAATAAGAACGGTACTTTTCTTTCTTTGGAAAGACGGATGACACATTCAGTATCTTCATGCAGGAATAAACACATCATCTTTAAACAGTGGAACGTCTGCTCACAGTCATAAGCCACATCTCCTTTTTATTTAATTGCAAAAGAGCTTTCTGTGCTTCTCGTTATAATTGATTTGATTAATTCAGCGCAGATTTCCTATGGAGTCAAGAGTGCATAATAGAGCCTGAAAATTAGAGGCTGGTTTCCAAAACCGTATTAAAAGGTCTAGTTTTATAATTATAGACAGAGATCCGATCTCCCAGTGTGCCTGAAAGTGAAAATTTAGGGTATTTTGTTTATTAAGGCATGTCACAATGTTACTGCACTGTAGAGGTTAGATCTGACATGCCACAAAAATACAGCATAATCCAAAATGTCATTTTAGCAGACACTGAACTTCCCGCAAAACTGTCAAGTCATTATAATATTTCTATAAGGGCACTTGAAAGCATGCTGAGCTCAGTGTTTTGAATGTCAGAATAAGATCTTTCATGCTATAACGCTCAAGTATTTTCCTTGATAACCAGGTCTGTAGTGACAGATGTTGTGTGCCATTTGACTTCATTTTTTCATCACAAAAGATTTTCCTCACAGTTCTGAAACATTCCTCTAAGGATTCTGAGCTCAGTTAATTTTAAAAGTAAGTAGACTATATGAGAAGATAAAAACCTCACTATTCACGTTATGGTCTATAATTACATTCATTTTCTCATAAACTGAAAGTTATCATTATAATAAAAAATATGTATTTTTCACTTCTTAGCCTAATCCAACAGATAGGGAAGTGGAAATGCAGGTCAGAAAAACAGGGACCCATATAGATATTTTAGAAATAATCTGTTTGAAGACATATAGGGCCTATTAACTTGGAGGAGGATTTCATCTTTACAAAATTCTGTTAACCATCCAAAATAAGTTACATTTTAAGTCATTATCAAGCCAACAAGTTTGCTTTTAAATGGAAGTAAGAGAAGACTCAGTACAATAACACCAACTACAGAGGTTATAATTTGTAGGAATTAATTATTTTTTAATTTAATTTTTTACAAAAATAGTGAAGGGATTATTGTACAATTTTTTATGACTCATGAAAAATGCTTTATTTTCGTTGTAGCCATTGAACACTTTGGATTTGTGCATGTTTTCACAGGAGAAAACATTGGCTTACATATTAAGCCGTTTAAACAGTTGTTAACTTGATTTTGATCATTTAGACTCAGAAAAGACTAGTTTGCACATTTAGATTTGATTTAGACTTTAGACAGTAACACAGTGAAGGATACGACACCGTTAATACTTCTATTGCCATATTAACAAAAATGTTAATGGATGCAGATATGGATTTTGTTATGTATTGGTTTTGTTCAGCTTCAGACCACAATTATTTCTTTAAATTTTGTTGCAATTGTTTTAAAACCAAAGCTCGTTTTATCTGCCTTGAAAAATATGCATTCATGTGAATCAGATATTTTGCTATGAATTTCATTATTTTTGTTTTCCTTTAGACATCATGTAGTGCCTTGCCAAAATATTTATATCTCTTAATATGTTTCACTCTTGTAAAGTTACAACCACCAACATCTTTTTTTTCCATTTGGTCTCTATGTTACAGGCTAAGAAGTAGCACATATTGTAAGCTTTGAAAAGAAGAATATCAATACATTGCATACACATTACAAAAAAAAAAAAGTCATATTCATATTTTGTTTCCCTTGGGTAAGGACTTTGCAATTTGCAGGACGATTGCACAAACTGCAATTAGTGCTGCAATTTTTTTATGGCATGCCTGTAACAGCTCCTGACATTCTCAGACTAATTTTGAAGTTCTTTTGGTTCAATGTCCATTAGAATGGATAAAAAAGTATCTTTGAAAAGCAATTTTTAACACTTTTGAAAAGCTATTTGTAAGTCCTGACGCACTTTCTCAGTGGAATTTAGGTCTACACAATGGCCATTCAAACACATGAATATGCTTTGATCAAACCATTACAGCTCTGACTGAATGTTCAGGAGCGCTGACTCTTCTGGACAATGAATCCCTCGGCTGTCCTGAAATCCTTTGCAGCATCTTAGCGTTGTCTTGCAGAATAGCCATGTACTTTTCCCCATCCAGCTTCCACCCCAAATGAACTCTGACCCTTTTCCAAGACCATTCTAAGGGTCATTTTCTTTTCAGCACATTAAGCTTTTTTACTCTTAGAAAAAATGTCCTCTTGCCAAAATAAAAATGTTTCCAAATTTTCTGCAATTCTTGCATTGACAGTGAAGAACGATTACCCAGGACCTTGAGGTATTGTTTTTTTTGTTTTGTTTTTTAAACATAACTCTGCTTCAAACTATTCTCACAACTTTACTCCTAATCTTTGTTTTTTTTCCCCTTTAATTCTGTTTATCTACTAATTTTCTCTAAAAATAATGTTTGGTAATCTTCAAAAGGTTGTTTCTAAACACCTTTCATCTTGTTTTGGACTGTTTTCATAGTAGGGATAGTTAACAGAATAATGAATAATGTCTGAAGGCAATTGCTTGCATAAAATTTTGTTTATAAT
>NW_015150458.1:2312301-2314008 GCF_000732505.1 Cyprinodon variegatus | reverse complement strand
CACAGAGATGAGTTGAAAAATGGCATGTCCTTAACCGAAAGTTGCTTTTATCGAAAATGTTTTTTGTTTCTAGCATCATGATGCCTCCATTTTCACTGCTGTCATCTTTCCCCACCATTATCATGTGCTGCTGAACTTGAAGTAGGTGCAAAAGAAAAAAAAAAACATTTTTGTACAAAATCTATTTTTTATGAAGAGATTTGTAAAAAAGAAAAAAGTATATCAAAACAAATTATTAAACATGCTGTAATTTTTATGGATAACAATGTAGGTACAAATAAAATCTTGTTCATCAAAGTTAAATGCTTTTAACTGTTATACACCATGTAAAGATCCAAGAGTGAAACTGAGTTTCAACTATCAATGTTTCATACTGTCTTTTTCATCTATTATGGCTGCTTTTACACAGGAACAAAAAGCCTAGCAAGAGATGGAGGTAAATATAACTTTTGAAAGTCACAACCGAAAGAAATATTCGGTCTGAAACTCTGTTTCTGCAGCACGATTTGGGATAGGTTTAAAGTATGTTTTATTTCAACATTATATACAATTACTACTGATGATATAATAAATTAGTTTTAAAAAAGTATTTATTTGTACACGTTTTAACAATTGATGCTAAAGTCATTTTTAAAATGCTTGAATTATCAATGGAAATAATTTTTTGAAAGTTCCTGAAGTATTGATTTAAAATTATTTTGAATTTAAATCTCAATGTTCTTGTGTAACAGCAGTCCTATACGGCTAATTCTACCAATTATATCTAGAAGAGAATAGCTTTCAGAGCCACAATTTGCCCTTTTTGTGGATGAATTGTCACCTTTGCATTCTAAAAATTGACCTCATGTTTAAACGGCAACAATGAAATATCAGACTTTTATTTTATTTTAGTAATCCTGTTTGGTTAATTGAGCTGTGGTAAATTTAGGATGTAGCAATTCGGCAACAGATTTAAAGGCTCCCTTTCTAGCGAGTTAAACGACACAAGAACTTCAAGCAGATCGCTCTGTCCTCCAACATGATTATACGGGAAACACAGTGGGATTGTTACAAAGAGTTAAAAACCAGTATGTGAATGCAGTCTCACAGGCTGCAGTTAAGACTCACTGTTTCTTTCTAAAAGATATTTTGGAGATATTATTTGCGAATAAAGTTTTTTTTTATACAATAACCCAAGTTGTCCTCTATAAATTGCTTGAATCACTGTCATTCTCTATGATTACTGATATGATTATATGGCTTTTCTTTAAAATGCATGTTGGGATCAGTGTGCACTGTTCTTGGGTAGTGGCATACAAAATTATGTGGATGTATGTTCAAGGGTTTCAGGTTGCCTCTAGATGGCTAATTGCACAGGCCTCTCCCTGTGTGGGTATATATATATACATATATACGGTATGTGTGTATATATATGTATATATATATATATATTTATATTTGTGTATATATATATATATATATATATATATATATATATATATATATATATATATCGTTAGACCTATTTAAGGGGGTGGCTTCAGTCATCCTTTCTTTAGCATTAGCCACCCTATAATTATTTTGCGATTTAAAAAAAAATATTTTTTTTTCTGTATTTATTTTTTTCCTCATATTTTCCCCAAAAAAAATGCACTAAAGCACCGAATAAAAGCCATAAAGAAGACAAGTTAATCTGAACAATCATAGGCGTAACTTCCTTAAGGACTG
>NW_015150458.1:2295969-2312076 GCF_000732505.1 Cyprinodon variegatus | reverse complement strand
ACTCCAAGCAAAATCCCCTCCTACTTCCAGCCAACGGAGTGGCCCCCGTTTCTCCTGGTTGTGCATATTTTTTTACTCCGACTCCACCCTTTCACTGAATTTCACTGAATTACAGGGTTCTCTTTAGATCTTAAAGTCCACAAATCATGACAGAATTATTTAGTACGAAGATTGATATTTAAAAAGGAATTGTAGGGGACCAGCCAAGAGCCCAAGGAAAGTAGGGAAATGTTGAATGGTTACTTTACACCTTCAATAACAACAAAGTACATACAAAACGGGTACATAAGAAATCGTGAGGACCAAATTATAATTAAAAGCACATTATTGTTATATGTTGATCAATTCAATCCAATTTATGTATATAGTGTAAATTCACAAAAAAAATAATCTCAATGATAATTAAACCAGGTCATACAGTTAAATATATTTTTAGTTTAGTTTAGATTTTTAGTTCTCTATATACAGTAGCATCTTCAGGTAAAATGCACCATAGATTTCAGCCTTGCAGTTTTGTTAAGGACACATCCGATGGGGCAGATCAGATCTGCCCCTATGAAACCAAAAAAGATATAAAGCTGGAAATAATTCAATAAAAAAATCATAAATACACTAAACTTACTGAAAGAGGTTAGGGTTAGGGTCAACATGAATTAAACCACGTGTCATTTTGGTTCATGTACTAATCCCTTTTTTTTTTTTTTTTCATTTCTACCATGCAAACATAAAGACTGATAATTGTTATTCCTTGGATAAAATACATTCAAAAAGAAAATACAAAATGGTTGCATGCTTCACATTTCTGACAAGATAACAGAAGTCATTTTTTTGGAACCACGCAATTTTCTCTTACTTTTAAAACAATCATAACTTCATTTCTGACAACTAAAAAACATACATTCTTTTCAGAGAAGACTGAGGGGCAAAGACTAAATCCTGTAAATGGGTCAATGTTAAAAACAGTCCTGACGTGACTTGACCGTGGGTTTTCAGCCTCCAGTTTTTATCCATTTTTATTTTTATCTGTGTATATAATGCTGTTTGGAAACTTCCCTGGCACAAACTGATTAATTTGCATCTCTAATCATTACTAACACTTATGTTTTCCACTATTCATCTGATCCTCACTTTCTTTGCATGACGTACTAAATTCTACTAATTTTAATGAATGAAATGAATTACCATAGATTAATTGATAAACTGTTTGATTGCCTTTCTTGGTAACATATCTGAGAGGCCCTTTAATGTACTTTTGCCCTGCTTGTAGATAGTGAAAATAAGGTTGTCAGTGGGTAGGCATGATCGTTCAGAGGCGCAGTTAAGGAGAATCAGGAGGTTGTTTGGCTGAAATACGTTTTTTTTTCAGGCTGTGTTTATAACAATCCTTAGATGTTAACATTTTCTTCCAGGACAGGCTGGCAAAGTCTCAACCTTCATTGTATTTTGTTTAAGATAAAAAATTAAATGTTGAACATGAAATATTATGTATCGTCACTAGGCGTACAAAGAAATAGCCTGTTAAATCTGTAAAACAGCAACCATATAAGCATGAGTTTTGTCCTCGACCTACCAATCTTTTTTTCAAACTGATAAAACATTACAATAAAATTACACCTCAAGAAAATGAAATGTACAATAAAATTATTATTATCTGTTGACCTTTTTAAGGTTAGCTCTGCGTCTAATCTAGGGCCCTTGAGAGGCAACAGTTTAGCTTTATATTATTTTTTATTCTCTCCTACTATCTGTCCTCAATAATGGGTTTGGTTTAGAAATTGGACAAGCTGCTGCTCTTCCACTTCAGTCTCAGTGAAGCATGATTATCCATGCAGTTATCCACTTCCAAATCAAAACTAACTTTGTTTGAATTAATTAAATATAAATATTATAAATGCAAAAAGCATTAAAAACAAGATAAATGATCCAAAATATATATTAAACCTTCAAAAGGACAAAGCTGAGGAGAGGCGTCAATGTCAAATGCAAATGGTGGATCACATCATGCATATATTTGTTTTCTCAATTTAATCCCTCTTCAAATCTGTTGTCTAGTAGTTAGAACACAGTTATCTTGTGTGAAAGTATATGCACCATATGCATAATTATTTCCAGGTGAGGGTCACCACAACATATCATCAGGGCCCCCAAAATGGCTAGCATGGCCTTGGATCTTAATGTTTCTCTAAAATTATGTTACAGAGGATTTAGCAGTGTCAGGTTTGACCTCCATATACTGTGTAGTGGAGGACTTTTCAGAGTGCTGCTGTTATTATTTAGCTCTGTTGCAGTTTGAGTAATTTTGGTACAAGGTATACATCACAGCCTTGATCATTTATTTCCTTTTTTCTTCCTCACTTATCTGAAACAACTACAGCCACAGAAATTCACAGCAAGCATTTTGCACCAAAGCAAGAAGCCTCTGGCCATAGAATACACGAGGAAAAGAACACACAGCCATTTACAACTTTATGAAAGCCTATTCATGCCGTCCGAGAGCGACAGTAATTTCTCTTTTCTCTCTTTTCCACAATGTGTTGATATTTATGAGCTAAATTACAGGATGTTTCTAAATGTTTACATTTGCGAAGCCACGATAGCAGGAACCCAAAATGACGTAATCTGCCTGCCCCGACCTCACAGACGTGTCAACCATTAATCAAGCTTAACTGTCATGTTTTTTGACTGTTGGGATATAACTGAAGAAACAATATATTTGCAATTACAAACTTAAGGCAGAGAGAACCCAGCTACTTCTTGCAATAGTTCTGCAAACCATTCCACCATACAGCTTAAATAATGACAGTTATAATTAATTGCTGGTAGACCAAATGCAATGTCAGGAAATTTCGCCTCATTTGAGGGCTATGGCTCGGTAGACACTTCACTAGCAATTTACGTGACCAACAGGGTCAACAGTTAAATAATTTCAGCCTGTCATCAAATAGGAAGAACTTATATCTGCTGTTTGTCTGTTTTGAATTAACATGGCAAACCTGGATTTTACCCAACTAGTTATGGTGATTTATTTGTTATGAAGATCTCAACAATGGTGCTGTTATCTCTGGGTCCAGCAGATCTTTCACAGGTGCTCCTAGTTCGAGGATTCAAGGAGATACAGATGTACACAGCTGTTTCTCCCGGGTACTTCTGTCTGACCAGGACCAGGAATTGTTCTCTCGCCTTAGGAGAGGATCACCTACACAACAGAGCTGAGGTCGAGGAGGCACTCTGGAGCTCACCCAGCTGCAGTAGGAGATGTGTGGAAAAGGTTGGGCAAAGAGAGACCCTGAGCTTGGCAGAGGCAGCAGATGGCTGTTACCAGCTCTGGAGCTAAGGGAAGACACCCGGAGTGTAGTGCAAGAGGTAAGGCAGAGAGAGCAATAGAGCTTGGCAGAGGTGGCAGCTGGCTGGGACCAGCTATGGAGCTACAGGCGGAGTATATACGACAAACAATTTAACATTACCTCTAAGGATTGAATTTAAATGCCTTTTTAAAAGCCATCCTTAAACCCCTAAACCTTTCAAATAAACAATGTTTTTCTTTATTCCACTGCGCTCTTGCAACCTACACCTTAACAACATCCAGTCTGCTATTAGTTGATGGAATGCAAATTGACATAAATATTACAATTTTTTTTAACTCCAGCAAAATTTCCTTTGCCTCCGTTATGGGTTTCACGTCACTCTTGCAATGCTCTCTCCCCCAAGATGTTCATGATGTGCTGTGTCAAAGGGAGGATTAGTTTGGACCAGGGGTCGTCAACCCGCGCCCCCAATTTATTGTTTCAATTTATTTAAACAATAAATTTATTGTTTAAATAAATTGAAACAATAAATGTAAACATTTCTTTCAATCAAACTTTACGTCATAGCCATAGAGTGTGTCTCAGACCATGGATCCCAAAGGGGAAAAAAGATGCCTGATGACAACATAAGATTCAAAGTAGAATGGACCGAATCATTTGCTTTCATTATCAATGCAGAAGGATTGCCTTCATTTTTGCTTTGTAGAAAGAGGTTTTAAAAAATAAAAAGAGTAATTTGGAAAGGCATTTCCAGGGAAGGCATGCTAAATATGCAGTTGACCACAAAGTTGGGAGTGAGTGAAAAAGTGCGATTGCAGAACTTCTGGATAAATTAGAGGAGAGCAAAGATAGATTTAAGAAGTGGATTGCATCTACAAACTCCACTACTGCTGCTGGTTTGGTTGTAAACATGGAAAACCATCCACAGATCAAACAGGTAGTTCTCTTATATTTCGGGGTTGGAGAGCACTGCCCTGATGGATGTCAGTTCTTGCTTGGTTCCTCATGACTCAATCAACTCCGCCAAACAGAAACACGTCCACCATAGAATGATTGCTTTATCGTGTTTCTATAATTTCATCAATGCAAAAAAACCTGAACTGCGCAGTGAAGCAGTGTGTAGTGAATTCCACACACGCCTCACCGGTGAGAGTGTTCAATACTAGTCCCTCACCTCATGCTACTATATGACATTTGCTCCAGGATAAACATTTAATGATTAAAACTTATTATAGATTTAAACCCACATAGTCCTTTTTTATTGTGGATTAATACACTTAGAGCTCCTGTTGTCATATGAGGCTTATATAAGACTTTTACATTTTTGCAGCTCCAGACAGATTTGTTTTTTTTTGGTCCAATATGACTCTTTGAGCAGTTTGGGTTGCCAACTTCTGGTTTAGACTGTATTATGCCAAAACAGCTATTGGTTTTTATGATGACTTTTTGTCTTCAAGGTTCAGGTGTTTACACAGTTGGTCCTCTTGGAAGAAGAAATGTGCTAATTTATTTACCTCAAAAAGTTAACCTCAAGGTTAACTTGTCTGTACACTCATTGTTTCCCACATTTATTTGGAGCTGGAATTATCTGGGTACAGTGGGAATGTAATTTATGCCTATGCTGTACTTAAACTAAAACAAGAAATGGCTGCCAAGCTCCAGTCAGGCATTTGTTAATTTGACCTTTTTCAGGAACTGGACACTTTCAGTTTGCTGCTGAAATCAACAACTTAAACTTATTCACGCCACTGGATAAAGGTTTTGTCTCAAGCTTAGATGCAGAGGAAGGTCTCTTTCCCTCTTCCACTGAATATTTATTGATTAATAGTCAATTAATGCCTGGTTCATTTGGCGGGAGTTTTTAATTTTATATCCATTTTTTTTTTTTTTTTTTTACCTGAGTGCACCTACACAGGTCCATAAGAAATAGTAGGGTTTTGGTCCTGTGTAATGTACAGCAACATAGCATTTCACATAATGTCACACATGCACAGATTTTACTCACAGTCAGATACTTGGTTTCTGATTGACTATGTGTCATTTTCAGCAGTCCCTGGGGACTATTACATACTTTTGGAGATCAGGCCAATTCAATCCAGCATGTTGGATATCACCAATTTGAGGTTGGAGTGGTTCAAATATAATTTCAAGCAGACTAAAACACTTTTAACACACCACACACAGCAGGAATATCTCATGAGGTCATGTTGGCCTCGTCCCCGGGGGGCTTGTGCCGGGTTGTCTGGTGCGGATATAGGATGTGGGGCCGGGACTGAAGCAGGAACCAGATGGGTTGGATTTTGGCGGTGACACCGCTCCCCTACCCCTGCATCTGGATTTCAGGGTTCATCTATTGGGTCATCCGTTACTCCCAGGACTGGGCACTACCAGTCTACCGGTCTTCACAACCACTATTGAGAATTTTTCTTTTGGATAAACTTTACATGCACAAGTGCACTCTCACAAACAACTACAGGTGCTTGGTTCCAGTTACATAGAGATTCACTTCCATACAGAAAGGCCATATTTTCATCTTCAGCAACCACATTATTCATGTCAGATTAAATAATACTACATTTACTTCAGCGATGGTATCAAGGTGTTACTTTATTGTATCTGTCATTCTATATCCATTGGTTGTGCTGTTCTTTTTCAATCTCTCTTTGCAGGTGATGAAACAGACAGAAGATGTTTTATCATTTTCTCCCTTTTATCTCCTGTTTCTTTCATCTTTTATCCTTTTTCCTGTTTTTCCTTTCCTGTTCTACTTTTCCATTGCAGTGTCCATATAATCTGTATTTATAATAAAGCTATCTACATGCACAAATCAAGCGGAACACTGTGTGGAGATAGCCGTACTGCTCCACTTGTGAAAGTAAAATCTGTTGGGCTTTTTTTGGCATCAAGACAGTAATTCTTATCGCACATTGCCGGACAGGACACTGTTCAAGAATATATCACAAGCTTATTTACAGAGCCATCATTAAAATCTGGACATCCATAAGGTTTTCAGGAGGGGAAGATTGGTTTGAAATTTACTATACTTATACCATTTGAAACAGGCATTAGTCGAGGGATAAAGTAAGACCAATGCAAACACCTTCCAGAAAGCTTTAGTATTTGCAGTGCAATCAAGTGATTTCGTATCAAATTCCCATCAAAAGTAATGATAGAGCTCTAACGGAACTCTCATCTTTGGTCTTCACTATGAAGCAATTGTTAAAAGATTGTTGCAGGAAAAATACATATATATAAAGTGCCTTAAGAAATAAATGTACCTTTCAATAAATAATGTGAAGTCTGGCAAAGACTATTTGTGACAATGCCAAAAAGAGTCCCAATAGTTTTTAATGTGTTGCTTGGTATAACAGCCCAATTGAACCTGTCCTGAGGAAGATTTTGTAGTATAATTTTTTTTTATGTTTCATAACTGCCATTATGTAATCATTTTATTGTAAAATCAGCCTTTAAGGGAATCCTTTAACTTAAAAATATAGGTGTTTCTAACTATTTCTTATTTGAGCTGGCATTTACAAATGGCCTTACAATATGAAATGTATAGGCAAGTCTTTTGAATGGTCATGTTGCTTTTTCTTTGTTCAGACAGGATCACCCAAACCTTCACTTTCATCTAGACATGGCTTAGACTTCCAGTGATATCTGTTTACAAAGTTTTTCATTAAAAATAACAAACTGCTTCCGTTTTTTAAATGTTGCATATATAACAATATTCCATCTTATAGTAAATATTAAGCGAGTATTTACATCTGACTAAAAATTAAATGTATGTCAGACTACTAAAAAAGAAACTAATGCAGTATAAACAAGTACTTATGACATATCTGAAGATGAAAGTAAAGAAGCAGTTTTTTTCTTTATGTCTGGTATTATTTTTCTTTTTGTTATACTGCTTCTCCTCAGAGAAGCTCTCTTTGATCTATGCATCCATGTGCTTCTTACTTGTACAACTTTTACATCAGTACCATCATTGCCTTTCAGGTACTAAAGTTTTCGTCACTGTGTTTCCACTATCGAATAGCCAACAAAAAAAAAAAAAAAACTTGCGTAAAAACATGGTGCGCCTTTATGTAATTTAATATTTAATTGAATAACTTTGGACTGTCATGGGTTGGTCGAAACACGTCTAATAAATTATAGTGTGATTCAAACTCAAATAATTGTCAAACTTTTTGCTCTGCACACAAAGGTAATAAATTCAAAATAACTTCCATTTAAAATATAAGATTTATTTAAAAAAACAACAAAGAAAAACGATTCAACTCAAAGTTAAACCCATTGCAGTTAAAAACTCATAACTAAGCTAGTGAAACTCAGCTAAAACTGCAGTTATTATATGCACATAGTAAAAGAAACTAAAATGTTTGAAAACAATAATCAATGAAATTATATAATGATATTACATGTAAGCAATGATCTTATGTGTGAGAACCAAGGCCATTGGAATGCCACTGGATTACATCAAATTAGATTTTAAACTAATTTAGAGCGATTACAATGTGTTTAAATCAATTCATATTTCAAATGCAATAGTTAGAAATAACATTATTTGGTTCATTATATTTTATTTAATTATTTGTTTATAACTGTGGGTACAGTAGATGCTCTTTAGTTGTTTTGCTAGATTTTGGTTCATAAGATAATGAAGCTAATTGCTAGCAAACACAATCTTTCTTTCTGAAAGAAAAAAGCCATATATATATATAAATAAACTCCGTAGGTTGTTTTTTTTTTTTTCCACTAAGCTCCACTCATTAATAACATGGGGTGAGTAGACATCATCAGTCATGAAGCTCATGCTCTGTTAGTTCAGGCCATTAACAGTGTATCATATGGTTTTGGGGGGTTTCAAGTGATTTTGTGAATAGCTGTAAACAAGAATGAACCTCAGTAAGTCAGTAACTCCAGCATCTTTCTCCTGGTAATGATAAATAGACCCTTTGCTGCACTGGGATTAATCTTTGGCAGAAATTTGTTGATTTAGCCAGAGAATTGCATCCCTGATGTGGTTTCCTGTCACAGAGTGTCATTATTATTGGTTTCAGTAGGGAGTTTTTGTATCACATCTAAATGTTGTTTCAAGAGGCTTTTTTATGCTGCCAAAAGTATATGTCTTTGGAGAACACTGAAATGCTATTATGTACTTATTGTATTGGCCAAATGCCGAAAATGGGAAATGGCTATGGATTTTGGCACCTTTGCAGGAAGTCAGTCAAGATGATCGGTTTGGCAACATCAGCGGTTGGCAGCAGGAGTGAAATAGTTTCTCTCTTTAGCACCTCTTTGCCTTCATGCATACTCTTGTACCATGTGTGGATTGTTGGTAGCAAACATGAAAGTCATAAATTCTGACTTCCTACTCTCTTCTTCTCTCTAACTTCAGTGCTCTGCCCTGACATGTTCTCAGCCTTTTAGAGCCAGTTCTTCTGCCTTTCTGGTGCTGTTCTTTTGCTGGTTATTTATGAGGTTATGTAAACATATAGGTTCTCATTATACACCAATCATGACGTAGTATTACGACCAGAATAGGTAACCTAACTGCTCTGTGAATATGCAGCTATATGTACAACAAATTCCAATGCACTGACAGTGTATTACCACACCCTACGAACAATGTGAATGAAAGCATAGGAAAACGCATAGTTACTAATTAGAGCTACATAACTTGTCTGGATATGACCATACTTCCCACCATTTACTACATTTATATAACGAGCTTTGTCCAGCCATGACCCAGACATCAATTTAAAACTCTTCCTCTCGTATGCGACTTCTGCTCAATCTAGCCATACAATCAACTGTGATGTTGCTATGCATGGGACCCGGGTTATTTTTATTTGTGGCCTATGAAATGCACTGCAGAGGAGGTAGAATGTTATTTAGTACCTTGTTTATTCAAACATAATATTTTTATCATAAATGGCTCTGTCTACAGGTACCAAAAGACTATTATTTTCTAGATTTCATCATATTTTTTTTTACCAACTTTTTATGTATTGTTAATTTTAAACTGGTTTCAAAAGCACTCAAAAGATATATATATAAAAAAAAAACATGTTTATGTTTATGAAGGTTTAAGTCAAGGGTGAAGAAGCTAGCTGATTCTAAAAATATCCACTTGTAACTTGATACCAATAGCAAAGTGTCTATTTAAGCACACGGACGTTTTTTAGAGAAACACTGTTGGATGATATTAAAAGTAAAAAAAATCTATTAAGTCAATAGGTGGTTGCAACATAGTCAGGGAAACATGAACAAAAACTACAACTCATCTACTAGAGTGACAAACAGAGAGAGAAAAAAGCAAGGTAGAATACATAAAGCAAAGAAAACATTGAATCTGAGTTGACTGGAGCACAAAACACACACATCAAAACTTGTCTCACTATCTTTGCGGACTTACCCTATCCCTAACCATTACAGGTTCATACCTAACCCTAACCCCAACCTAAACTCAATTCACACCTTAGTCTTAAACCCCTGACTCACAAACAGCAGTTCTCTCTCTCGGGTCCAGGCATTGAGTCCCACAAGGAGCACATGGTCCCCACAATCTTTTTCCACAATGTATTAAAAACAAGAATACACACACACACACACACACACACACACACACACACACACACACACACACACACACACACACAGAGAGAAACTTCTCAACCAGGTGAGTAGGGCATTAGAAGCTGGCAGTTCTAATAAGTAACTCTGGATTGCATTGTTCTGTGTAAAATAGATTATTTTCAGAAAGGTGCATGCGTGTGTGTGCATGTGTGGGCAGGCCATCAGGGTGTCAGGTGTTGTACTCAGGAATCTGCTTCAGAGGTTATATTGACCTACACACAAAGCAAAGTGTCAAGTTGTGGGTTTGGTGATTGTATGGAATTCCACAGTAATAGAATCTATAAAGAAAAAGACATATAGGGATTTATGAGTACATATCCTATTTCTGGCATCTTTGTCTTTGGTATTTTATAGCTTCAAACAACTATATGTGTAGAATTGTGTTGTACATAGAGGTGGACCCGTTAAAAAAAAAACAAAAGTCAAGAAAAACTGACTGCATCACATACTGTTTTTAGTTGTTAAATTCTATTTAACCTCAGTGAGAATTAGCACAACAGCCTTAGCACCTATCTACTGTATATGTACTCTGTTGCTGGCATTGAAGAGCTTTTTCTGCTGTCTAGAAAGTATTTTTGTGGGTTGGGCAGTCAATTGATCAACATAACACTTGTCATGTTAAAGTGCAAGCTGAAACAAATAAGAAACAAGACAAAAAATGTTGGGAGCTACTGTGTGTGCATGTTT
The DNA here is from genome assembly GCF_000732505.1 of Cyprinodon variegatus. Taxonomy (NCBI): domain Eukaryota; kingdom Metazoa; phylum Chordata; class Actinopteri; order Cyprinodontiformes; family Cyprinodontidae; genus Cyprinodon; species Cyprinodon variegatus. The sequence continues at coordinate 2,301,442 of NW_015150458.1, read as the reverse complement.
TCAATCTGTGGACCATAGGTCAATACTTACTGGAGCACCATTTTTCAACAGCTACAATAGCAGGTCTCTTGAGATACATAGCTGCTAGATTGGCAATTTGATTATTGCCTATTACTCTAGGCTGAACGGCTTGAGCTTTAAGGCAGATCATTTAAACCTGAATATAGCTGCTATAAAGTTGCTTTACACATTCTCAGAGGGATTCATGTCAAGACACCTTTTCATACTACTTTTTGAATATGCCGGGGGTCAATGCATGCTATCAGGGGAGCCCCATGCCTGTCTAAGTTCTTTCAAAACAATAGAATGTGTTCATTAAGCTTTAATAATGTTTCAGGCCTTCCCAACAGAAACCAGCAGCATAAAAGCAGTGAAAATGGAAATTAGGGGCAAGTTTTATTTTTAAAATTTTTTTTATTTATTACCAGAGTAGGAATTTTCAGATGTTTCAGCAGCCAATTACAAAAAAAGAAAAAAACTATAACTACCATTAACTATTTTTTTAAATTGTGAATATATTTTTATTTAGCCTACTTAAAAAGATGACAGTCATGCTGCTGACTGTCAGCAGTCATGTATGTATGTATGTATGTATGTATGTATGTATGTATGTATGTATGTATGTATGTATGTATGTATGTATGTATGCATGTATGCATGTATGTATGCAGACAGACAGACAGACAGACAGACAGACAGACAGACAGACAGACAGACAGACCAGTACAGTACAGTACAAAAGTTTGGACACACCTTCTCATTCAAAGAGTTTTTTTTATTTTCATGACTATGAAAATTGTAGATTCACACTGAAGGCATCAAAACTATGAATTAACAAGGGTAATTATATACCTAACAAAAAAGAGTGAAACAACTGAAAATATGTCTTATATTCTAGGTTCTTCAAAGTAGCCACATTTTGCCTTGATTACTGCTTTGCACGCTCTTGGGATTCTCTTTATGAGCTTTAAGAAGTAGTCACCTGAAACGGTTTCCCAACAGTCTTGAAGGATCTCCCAGAGATCTCTACTGTAGCACTTGTTGGACCTTTTGCCTTCACTCTGGTCAGGCCCCACCCAAACCATCTCAAGTGGGTTCAGGTGCAGTGATTGTGGAAGTATATAATATCTATATATCACTTTAATTCTGCTAAGTTGATAATGTAATGATATAACTGTGAGATAATAATTTAAAACATTAGAAGGAAATTACCATGAAAGCAGCTAACAGCTGCAGCTGCTGCCACTAAATGAGACTTAGATTAAGGCAGAATTTTATGCATTGAAAAATAGCCTGGCATGTTGATTTATTTTCATTTGGAGGCCCGAAAAGGTCAACTTAAAAAACTAATGATTTAATGTTCACATCTTACACCAATGTGGACATTTTTATCTTAAGCTATATTTCTAATGCAGCTGTCCAAAAATATCATGCATGAGCTATGAGTGCTTTTATCTAAAAAAAAAAAAAAAAAGGTAATCTTAAACATTTCTGAAATTACAGGCTGCACCTTTGTGCTTTGCAGATCGTTGCTTTTCTTTCTGTGTTCGATTCACTACTGATATAAGGTTTTAAGGTACAAAGAAAACCATCACGCTTCCAAGAATATGAGCCTAGCCTATTGTGCCATGGACCAGCAGTTTGCTTTTTTTTCTGAATGCATGCAGCAATACACTTTGCAGTGCAGCGAAAAAGCACTGGGGGGTGGAAAATAAATAAATGGATTTACTGGGACTAGAGCTGCTGTAATCTATCCTGCATCTGTTTGGCAGGGATGAGATAGGGTGGCATAACATGATTTTGAATCTTTTTTTTATTTGATCCCTTTCTGCACCGTTTGACAGCAGGACAGTTTTGGCACTTTCGGTTATGACTCGTGAACGTGACAGCTGGAGGTGGGTGGAAAACGATGAATTATTATGCGATGTAGTTCACTGACATATTCACCTTTGCAGAACTGTGAAAGCTGTGCATAGCATTGTAATTGTTGGGGGCAAACCCTTGATCAAAGATTTATTGCTTGGAATAAAATATATGTATACTCTATTCATTGTAGAAAAAAAAACAGAATGGAATTTATCCAAAATTTATAACTTCTCAACATTTTCATAACTTCAAAACTATATAGAAATTATGTTGTGTTGTAATGCACTTGTAACCAATCTTGTCTTACCATGCAAAGGTCCTTGGTTAGGATCGTGGTATAGGCAGTTTTTGCAAAGAGTTTGCTTGTTCTTCCTGTGCATGAGTGGCTTCTATGGTCTCATACCACAGTACAAAACATAAGGTCTATGCAATGTTTTAATCTTACTCCTTCAATTAAATCAAGGGTCTCGATGATAAAAGTTTGAAGACCCCTGTTCTATTGTGCATGATAATCTATATATTATTTCTTAGTATTAGAGCAATGGGACTTACCTACTTAAATAATTGATGCAGTCCTGGGCATGCTTTGTTGGCGCAGTGGTTAATGCACATTACCCATGTATTGAGGCCTTAGTACTCGACGTGGCCGAATCTGACCTGCGGTCCTTTGCCACATGTCTCTTCCCCTCTCTCATACCCCCGTTTTCTGTCAGCGTACTGTCCAAAAAACAGACACTAGTGCTGCTAAAAACTAAAAAAAAATAATAATAATACTAATAATAATTGATGCAGTGCTGAATTAATATGATAGATAGATATGTACCTAAGGCTTTTAAGGTAGCTGTAATTAAACCTTTAATAAAGAAACCATCTCTTGACCAAGATGACTTGGTCAATTATAGACCTACAATCTTCCTTTGATATAAAATTCTTGAGAAAAAAGTGGCAAAACAAGTGTGTGATCACCATAATGAACATTTTTTATATTTTCAGTCTGGTTTTAGAGCTCATTATAGCACTGAAATGGCTCTGGTGAAAGTCACTAATGAAATTGTCATGGCCTTAAATAATGGACATGTATCTTTACTTGTCATGTTAGATCTCAGTGCTGCATTTGATACAGTTGATTGTAATGTTATTTTACAATGACCAGAATATTTTGTAGAAATTAAAGGAACAGCACTAGGCTATTTTAAATCGTATTTCTTTGACAGATTTTACATTCACGTTGATGATAAATTATGCTCATGCTCCAGGGTCACCAGTGGAGTATCACAGGGATTAGTGCTAGCGCAAATTCTCTTTACTATATATATGCTGCAGATTGGTAGAATTATTAGAGAGCTTTGGATTAATTTACACCGTTATGCCGATGATACTCAGTTATATCTGTCTGTAAACCCAGATGAAGCTAACCCATTACATAGATTAAAGGCATATCTTGAAGACATTAAAACTTGGATGACTCTTACTGTAACTTTCTACTTCTGAATGCAGACAAAACAGAAGTTTTACAGTAGTCTTTGGACCAGAGCCTTTAAAAAAGTAGCTGATTAGTCAGTCACTTCATTTGGATGGGATTAAATTGATCTCAGATAATAAAGTTAAAAATCTTGTTGCTATTTTTGATGAGGACCTATAATTTAAATCAACATCAACATAATTATTTATTATCAGGAAGTCCACAAACTGTAGTTAAAAGCCTTCAGCTGATCCAAAATGCTGCAGCCAGAGTTCTGATGAAAATGAAAAAGAGAGATCATGTTTGTTTCTGGGGTCACCTGTGGAGCTGATTAACAGTTACCTTTTGTATCTCTGCCTTTTTCTATATTTCTGCTTCTATCTCCATCAACCCAAGTCGACCTCAGCAGACGGCCGCCCACGCTGAGCTTGGTTCTGCTGTAGGTTCCTTCCTGTTAGAAGGGGGTTTTCCTCTCCACTGTCACTACAAGCATGCTTAGAGTGAGGGGTTGCCTTTGACTCAATGAGTCGATGCAATCAGCTGGTTTTCCTTAGATAGAAAACTTTGAATTAATCTGACTATGGTCTGGTTGAATGGTCTCTGTAAAGTTCCTTGAGATGACATGTGTTGTGAATTGGCACAATATAAAGCAAATTAATTGAATTGTATTAATAGTTATTCCCTATTAAGATAAAAGCTGTGTTTTTTAAGCAGACGTTGATTGAGTGGATAAAAAAAGAACATATGTATAAATATGTATATTATATGTATCCATGTATATTTATTAAGTAAAAGGGTAGATCACAACATATTCATACTTTTTGCACTCTAATTGTGAGCTTTAGTCTAGTTTAACCATAGCCTTTAATATTATTAGTCACACTAGCTTTCCAAGCCTTATTAATTGCCAACTAATTGTTGTCTTGTTTAATGTTACTGGTTAGGATGAGTTTAAATTTGAACGATTTCCAGGAAATAAAAGCAGTTTCAGAGGTTGGATTAATAATCTTTGTCTCCTGGTTCCTTGGTTCTGTTATCTTTACATTTATCATTCGGACATAAATATTATTTTGGCAAAATTCTGACAGCTTAAGAAATGGCTGTTTTAAGTGACCCAAGCCAAAAATAGAGGGTGTCTAAAATGATCAATACTTCCCCCTCAATAATAGGAACATTAATGATCACTTTGAGTTAAACGGCATTAACTGTAGGGTTCGTGCAGTTAACAAATGGCAACCTCTGCTTTTTTATTAGTATTTTGTTTTTATTTTTTCCTTTTGTGTGCATCTGCCTATTTGGAAAATTAAGGCCAGTTGACAGCTATGGCTGGGCCTGGGATATTTATATTTCATGGACTCCTCCATCCAGTTTAATTTTATTCAACTTAAGCTATTCAATTATGTCATTATTTAAATTGCATGGAAGCATTATTTAATTGCATGGTTTTGAAATAACTGTTTGTTTTCTGTGCTAAAATACAAAATTAAAGTCAGCCGCAGATCACCTTGCAAATTTAAATTAGTGTGAACTGTGAATAACTTGAAGCAACAATGATTTTGATTTTTAAGAAAGAAAATCAATGTATGTTTTTGTCACATCGGAATAAAGAAAAAATTATTAACTTAATAATTGCAAATAATATGAATAAGAAATATTATTTAATTATTAATCTATTTATAGTAAAAGATAGATTAATTAATTTGATTTATGCTTTTCAAGTGTATCACATTTTTACATTTAAAAATCCTATTACCTGTATTTAAAGTATTGAAATTATTAATCTTTTTGGCTTTCTATACCCACAGCATGCAATACTGCTTGATTGACATGTCTTTCAGACAGGACACAAAGGGTGGGCTATCTGTAGGTGAAAACAAACTGAAGATGGACTGTACCTGCGGTTGCATGCTCTTCAGTTAATAATCTTGGTACTGCTTCTATATTTAAGCCATAAAGAGGCTTCCTGACCCAAGGTAGAGAGGCCGCATCTTTTTCTTTCTCTACCTGTAGCACAAAGAAACTTCTGCCAAATCAATTTGTGGGGATGGGGGAGGGCATTACCTCTACTGCAAGAGCAAATTAACAACACATAAAGTAGCCATTCAAAATGTCCCCACTTTCCTTGATGGGTCCTCGGCTGGTCCT
>NW_015150458.1:2286638-2294944 GCF_000732505.1 Cyprinodon variegatus | reverse complement strand
TGGTGTAACCTATGTAGCCTTGGTTATCCCAGGATTCATTGAGAGACCAGTCCTTTAGAGCCCCATTGACATTAGCTTGTTCATTTGACAAAACTTGTTGGATCTCATGGGACTCTAAAAAAGCAGCTGCTTTTTGTGAATGTCTTTGTTTCAATCTTAAAACTGGTTTAGCTCTCAGTTTTTTATTGTGTTGATTTCATTGGAAGCAAGTTTTTAATTTGGATTTCTTTTGCCCTCCATAAATTAGAATATGACTCCATAAACAAAAACAAACCCATTAAAAGGTGATTTCTACAGCCTGAGCAATAATTTAACATTTATCTTTTCAAATGTGACAGCAAAGACTGAATTAGGCTAATGATTAACTTTACATCATTTACAGGGAACAGAAAAAATTGGGAATCTTTTTTTTCTTTAATCTTAAATCTGTTCTTTAATCTGTCCACCTCACTTTTATAAACTGCATTGACATTCTGCATTTCAGACAATCCTTGAAAACAAGAGCCAAAGAAGATACGTCTTTATCAAGATTACCATAGACAATAAATGTAGGTGTATGCTATGATCATGAAAAGTGCTCACACAGAAGAACATAATAAAGACATCCATTTGATAACCCACCTAGGCTGAAGAGTCGAGCATTACAGGAGGGACTTAAGCCTCCATGAAGGTTAGAAGCTGCAGGCATATGAACTTTGGGGACAGAGATTAAGCTAAATTACCTTTTATTATATAAAAAAATTAACATGTTACTTTTTTCAGGAGTATTGTTTTTTAAGATGTAAATACATTTAAAGAGTATATTTTATTGGCTCTCATTGTTTTGGATTTTAAATGTGGAACTTCAGTAACTGGTTACCATTAAAGAACCTGTGTGCTTTATTGGATTTTTTTTTTGTCTTTTAATTCTTTACTCACCCTAAATTGCATAAAATATACTCCATTGCTTCCAGGGATGTGGTCAAAATACCACATTTAAAATAGAATAAAATTAGCAGAAGGAAGAAACAAAATTAGAGAGCAAATGATTGAAAAAGATAAATGAAAAACAGTAATGAGAGTGAAGCCCAATGTAACTGCTTCTCTGTTTAGCAACTGTAATAAACCCTGGCAGGCATGCACCATTTAATGCAATCTTAGTTATATGTCTGTGGCTTGTGGCTAAAACCTGGAATTAGAAGCTCTTACAATTTCTTTAGATTGAATGTAAATTTAACAAACCAGTAAAAACTACAAAAGAAAAGTGCTCACATAGGTAAGGTGAAAGTTTAAATACTAGACTTTTATCCTAAATAAATGATGCTCTAAAGTAATTGGTTAATGTGATGAAAATCATACTATGTGAATAAAAAAGCTACTCTATAACATTTAAGGTGGTCAGTCATTAACTATTTATAACCTGCATTTATTTCTATATTGACAGGCACAATATTGTTGCAACTGATGAGGTTATTAACCCACATTTAAGTCCTTGTTAAAGTCACTTTCTATGTAAGAATATAACTTTAAGTATCTGACATCATTAAAATGGAATATAGCCTAAAGCTATTTACAATGAAGGTGACTCATTAAAAAACCACAGTTTGTTTTACATAAAGTGCGATGCCAAAAGCTTGTAAGTCCTTTGCTTGCAAGCTTGCTCCAAAGGTCCTTTATATAGCTATTTCATCAAATTTGCATGTTATGGGCTCTAAGAGGAAAAAGAAAATAAATAAAATAAAAGTATATTGAGGCACAAAATGAAGATATAAACTTCGCCAAATAATTGTGCTTGGACCATTCTTGCTAAGTATTAAAAATCCAATCCAGGATGAGGATAATGATTGTATTGAGTTCTATAATGTGGGAGGGTGCAGTCAAATAACTTTAGAGGTAATCTTCTATCACACAAAAAAACTAGAACCTCTGTCTTGCCAGAGTCTGTAGAAAATGAAATGGAAAAAGTTGTAACCAGCAGCTATGGATCCATTCATCCAGCCAGTCCAACTCTTCTACTGTACTTGTTCAAACTTGGTTCATGGTGGGCACACAAATTCAGAAGGGAATACTTCCCCTGAGCAACAATCTTCAACTCCTTCCTTGGGGATGCTAAAATGTTTACTGGGTTCTAGGTCTGATTCTTCTGTTTTAGTTTACAAACATTAACTAATAAAATGTATATTTTCAAATCAATAAAATAAAAATGAGATGTGTTATCTTAAACCTAGATATCTTGGGAATAATTTAGTTAGCATTTTCCCAATGCTTAATGTGAAAAGTTGAAAAAATATATGACGCATTTAAAGCCCCACATTGTATTACAATAGGGTATGATGCAGCAGTTTTTTGAATTACATTATTATATTTTATAGGTCCTGTTTGATTATGCTACAAAAATGTAATCAAGTTGAACTATTGACCATGCACTCACTTCCCCCTAAAATGCTCCTGCCAAACTGCAGTCTTTGCATTCCTTTCAACTCATAGATTTTGTGTTAACAGCTGAGTTGTCTCCCAGTTCCAATCTATGGTTTTCTACAACTTGCCCATGTGTGCCTTTGTTTGTGTGCAAAGCAGTGTGGCGCAAGTCCTTTTCTAAGCACACAATGAAATATTTTGAGCTACTAATCCAGCTTGTAAAAAGAAGAAAAAAATCTGTTTTCACTGAAGCGCAAATTCAGTACATGCTCTTGAACATATTCAAATTATTTTCAGGACCTCTGAGCGCACAGCTTTTTCTCCTGAGGGTGAAATGACCAAACACAACCAGGGAATTGCAGTGTATGATTTTACTCCACCATGGTAATGTTGCCTTCTCCGTGTTTACTGGGAAGCAAAGAGAGAGGAAAGTATGGATGAGTGCATAGCTGACCCCAACGTTATCAGAGTAAATAAAACATGCGTGTGTATTTGTATATATGTGTATGTAAAAACAGACTGTTTGAAAATGATTGATCATGACAGAAGAACTTTATGGACTTCAGGCCAGAAGCAATGGTACCTGTAAACATACACAGACCAACAAAATGTATATATACAGTGTCTTATAATATATTAGGTCTCAAGGCCTCAGGTTGGGCTTGAAGCAGATTTTTACGCCATGAGCGAGTTAGAAAGGTTTAGATGCATGAACATGCTGTAAGGCAGTAAGAAGGTAACACAAAATCTAAAATATTAGGAATATTTTCATGCTCAGTGTAAAGGCATGATGTTTATTAAATGCTTTGATCAATATGAAGAAAAAAATCAGCAAACATGGGGAAAAAAACAGGTCCAGAGAATTTACTCATTGTAGAGGTGATTGGGCTCTGTTGTTGTTCTTTAATTTAGTTTTCAGGCCTCTGCAATAGTTTCCCCTCGGGTATTGGTTACTGAAGTGGTGAGCCAACACCATCCTGACACCTGACGTCTCGTGATCAATTTATAGAGCACGTCCAGAGAATTACAGCAGTTCATAAATGTTCTATGGTTTTATTATCTCGGCTGAGCTGGTTTCAATTTCATACAATGTGGCTTGCCTCACAATAAAACAGCAGAGGGAAGAGACTTTTAAAATCTCTATTTCAGGTCATTTATTTGACAATAATGGTTTTGTCAAATAGAAGTAGATTTAAATTATATTTAATGGGATTGCACAGTTAGCTTCTATTGAATAAAATTGAAACTTGGCAATATAATTTACTAGATGGAAAGATCAGACCAGATTGGTAATGCAGTGTATCTGTCTCAAAAAGAAAAAGGAAGTGGACCCTTCAGGTAATGGCTGTCAATCAGTGGCACACCAGAGAATTTGTGTGTCTTTGTGTGGGCAGGTTTAGCATTGGTTGCCTGGTGGGCACAATTTCCCAGAAATATGCCACATTTAGTCATTGGTAATGGTCACCATTACCAATGACCAGTCCCCATGGGAAGAACTTCTCTTCTTGGAGTGGGGGTTAGGTTTAGCACTAAGGTGTGAATTGTGCTTAGGTTAAGTTTAGGGTTAGGTTTAGGTATGTGCTGGTAATGGAAAGGGTTAGGGTGAGGTTCTGGGTTACGCCGTAGAAATTACATGTTCAATGAAATTTGACATTCCAAGTATTAGTATGATTATTGTGAAGAATTTACTGTTCCCAGGTGGTAATGGTTAAATATTGTAATACGGCATCTTTCTTAAATTCATGAAAATACACAACATATCTACAAAATAAATAATTTACAGATTCAACAACTACCAACCAATAAATAAAATGAATAAAAATAAAAACCAAGCTAAAGCTAAACAATTGTATCTAAGCAATGAAAATATAATAATAGCATTATTCTTTATCTTTCTCCTCATATTACGTGCAGTTATTTGTATTAATAATTCTGTGTCATGATCTTGGTGCTGATGGCTGGCTTAACTGCTCATTTCGTTCACCTGTCTAACTTTGCAGCTGCTGAAGTGCAGACCGGTCTTTTAATAAACACTTTTTGAGTAATCCCACTGTGTGTTCTAAGTCTTTACATTCTATTATTAATACAGTGAATATAATGCTATATCTAGGCTTTATTTTGAGTAAAACTGAGTAAAAAGCTGATAAAATTAACACTGGTGCTATGGATAGTTTATATTTTCAGTTTAATAGCAGCTAATATTTAAGGTGGATTATGACCTTAACATCTAGAATATCTAATCAGTTTGAGACTGAACATTTTAGTTTAAAAGACTGTTCTATAAAAAGTTATAATAATAATGAGTGGGACTTTCTTAAAAATTCAGATCGGGGGAGGAATTCTGCGTAGCATACCTTGAGTTTGTGGTAAATTAGTTTCTGCTGTTTCAACCAACATTCCAGACTCTGTAGTCTCCAGTCTTGTTTGCTTCTTTCTCTGGAAACCAATAAACTAGAAGCGTTGATGTATCTTCATTTTGTATAATTACCACTCACATGTTTCTATATGATTCTCTCAATGCGATTGCAATAGTTTTCATATGCAAAACTCAGCTTTGTTTAGTCTCTCCTCTAAAATTTATCTCAAATACAGTTTAGCCTAGAACTATTTATAACCTCGACTGCAGGTAATATTAATGCTTTATAGTGCCTCAAACATAGTCCCACATTGGATCTGATAGAAAATTTATGGAGGGAGCTAAAGATTAACATGCAAAAAAGTGTGTCCTCAGGACAGAGAACAACTGATCTATTGTTGCTACAAAGAAAAACAAAACCATAGAAAAGAGATAAAAATCTCCTATTGGAAAATCAATCCACATTTAGATACAGAAGAATATTGAGCTGTAAAGAAACAATTGTTCAAGGAAAATAATTTAATCTAACTCAAGGAGAAAAAAACTGATAAAAGAGAGCAAAAAACATCTGACATAATTTATCTATAATAAATCAAATCTAAGCATTTAAGACATTTAAGAATTTCTTTCTTAATTCATGTAACTTCGTCTAACGGTTTGACATGTATGACCATGCTATCAATATTGCATGTATAGTTTTAAGTAAAAATGGCTTTACAGTGGCAAATGCACATTATAATGCATGGAGTCACAGCTGGTGTCCGTTAGTTTTGAGTTTTTCTCATTAGATTGCAGAAGTTGAATTTGAGCCTTATGACCTTGGAAGTCAAAGTTGCCTCCTCTGATTGTCGGGTCGCAGATGATTCAGTCACATTTCATGAATGCAAATTCAAGAAAACTTTTCCATAGCCCTGTGCTTATAGTAAAGAGATGGTTTAACTTTTTTTGGTGTGTATGGTGGACTTAACAGCAGTCTGATGAATGTAGGGGCAGTGGATATATCATCAATAAAGATTTTTCTTTCGCAAAGAAAGGTCTCATCTGTGCTCAACAGTCATTTACTGGCGACAGTAAAAAAAAAAAAAAAAAAAGCAATCAAAACATATAAAAATGATAGCTCACCTCTTCTAGCTGTTATAAAACTGATTATTTTACAAGTGCTGCTTTTATTCAGTTTTGCCAAAGGTTCTATGTAGAGTTGGCCATTTTTTGAATTGAAATGATTTCAGTTCTTCATTTTGATTCCGGTTCCTATTAAATCTCAATTCCTATTCTTTTAGGAAGAAGTATGTTTTTATTTCAAGGTTGTTTAAAAAAGATTAACTGATTTTTGTTGTACTGCAATTACATTTATTCCTATTTAAACCCTCTATGGTGGCGCAGTTATGTTAGAGGATTCTTCACTCAGACAGTCAAATTATCTCAGCCTTTTTGCAGAAGTCTGTTGTGTATTCCTTAATCATGTAACAGAACACAGTTGATGACAGGAATGGAAAAAAGATACAGAAAAATGTCGTGGGACTACATGTTTTCCAAAGATGGTCTCTTATTTCCCCCTCAGTGAATATAATCTATCAATAAAGTAAAGACTTTCTCTTTCTGAAGTGCATGAAATATGTTTCAATTTGTTATTAAGGATTAAGCTAAACTTTTGAGAAGATTTCATCTCATAGAGCATAATAGCCAACTCCTCTCTTTGATTTTCCATGGAGTTATAATTTCAGCAATACAAAGGTGACATACAGTTTATCTACAATATTAGATACAAAACATGATCAAACCATCCAAACTGAACTTTAGACAGCATTTAAGTAGAAAGTAACAAGACAGACGCATATAGTGACTTAGAGATAGAGACACCTGTTTACTGTAAAATTCATAAAACATCTGATGGATGGAAAGCCAGGTGAGGCAAATGATGTGCTGCCTTTAAATTATGTTTGTGGGCCGCTACAAAAAATGTAGATGACTTGGAGAAGTTACAGGTCTTTTTCTTCTGTATGTTATCAACAAGCTGATATACATAGAAAATTGTTTCCAAAATGCTCAAATGTAACTGGAGGATAGAAACTGGAGTATGTTTAAAAGTGCATTTTGTATTAATGATGAAATACATAAAGATCATAATAGTTTTTGCTAAACCATGATCTAGTCTGATTGCTTTGCAATGTTCTGTATTCCCAACTGTATAATCTCCTCTTCCATTTGTACTCGATAGTCACTAAATAAGAGTATGGGCTCTGGCTTGTTAAATCTGTTGCCCTAAACTCCAGTAAAGGACTAAGCAGAGACTTGAAAGAAAATTATAGTGAGAATTAGAAAAAAGAAAAGTGCAGACAATTTGGAGGAATTGCAGAGCGATTTTCCAGATTCCCATGAAGCTGAAAAATAATTTAACTTGGAAAACAAATGAAGGAAGGTTCACAAGTGATTCTAATCTGAGTCACACTGCTCTGTCACAAAAGAAGCAAAGTGGCAGACTTGCAATTTCACAGTCATTGGACAAGGGAAGACGAAGAGGAAGGGAGGGGTAACTGGAAAAAAAGGAATACAAAGAAGATAGACCCAGAGAAGATGTGAACTGAGGGTAAAGACCTCAGAGCTGGAAGAAAAAGCAGACTGAGGAGAGCATTGAATATAGGGTTCCTTTTTAAAAATACTTCAGTTATGTGGAGAGAATAACAGAGTTGTCAGATAAGAGATCTACATTTCTGACTGATAAAATTTTCAGGTAGAAGTAGCTAAGGTAAAAAATTAAATAAAAAAAAACAGGCATGTCAATCTCATTGTCTCCCATCTTTTAAAAACTGTAATCACAGAAGCCTCAAAACAACATTTTTTCTTTGTGTCACAAAGAAATTTCATTTTCTCTGCCCAGTGATGCTACCCCACTTATCCTGAGGGCAGGGTGACCTGAGCTCAGACAGACTCATGAATGTGAGCAATTTAAAGTGCTTGGCCAAACTAAGCCTTCTTTGTTAGGGAGCCAAAGAGACCAATTTCAAACACATGCAACAATCAGGTGCATAAAATACTAAAAATGATTTCTTCAGATATTACAGCCATTTCAGCAGTAATTGAAATTTAACATAGCAAAAAGCTGATATCAAAGTTTTATCTCTTAATAACAAATTCCTGAAGCAGTTGAATTTAAAAAGGTTTTTAAAATGATAAAAATTAATTCGCTGCTATTTTCATTTTATTTTTTTTTTTTCTAGGATTTGAAACTGGTGTTATTTTCACCCTAATTTGGATTCCAGTTTTTTCTCTTTAAATATTGCCAGCTGTACATTTCTCAATAAACTGGTTAGGTTTCAAATAACTACATGTTTCAAATTTGGCCACAAACCATTTTTTTCTTAATTTTAATTTTAAGTGCTAAACCAACAAAAACCTATTATAAATCTAAGAAATATGGATAGGTCATAACTTCTGCCTCAAAAACATTTTTAGCACAGCTGAAAATCAGGATAGGTGTCTCTAACAGCCTTGTATATATATATATATATATATATATATATATATATATATATATATATATATATATATATAT